>NC_071266.1:26672423-26687423 GCF_023375685.1 Ictalurus furcatus
GAGACAGGTACAGGACAGTAGAGGCGGTGAGACAGGTACGGGACAGTAGAGGCGGTGAGACAGGTACGGGACAGTAGAGGTGGTGAGACAGGTACGGGACAGCAGAGGCGGTGAGACAGGTACAGGACAGTAGTGGTGGTGAGACAGGTACAGGACAGTAGAGGCGGTGAGACAGGTACAGGACAGTAGAGGCGGTGAGACAGGTACAGGACAGTAGAGGTGGTGAGACAGGTACAGGACAGTAGTGGTGGTGAGACAGGTACAGGACAGTAGAGGTGGTGAGACAGGTACAGGACAGTAGTGGTGGTGAGACAGGTACAGGACAGTAGTGGTGGTGAGACAGGTACTGGACAGTAGTGGTGGTGAGACAGGTACAGGACAGTAGAGGCGGTGAGACAGGTACAGGACAGTAGAGGTAGTGAGACAGGTACAGGACAGTAGAGGTGGTGAGACAGGTACTGGACAGTAGAGGTGCTGAGACAGGTACAGGACAGTAGAGGCGGTGAGACAGGTACAGGACAGTAGAGGTGCTGAGACAGGTACAGGACAGTAGAGGCGGTGAGACAGGTACAGGACAGTAGAGGTGGTGAGACAGGTACAGGACAGTAGAGGCGGTGAGACAGGTGTGAGAGACAGGTGATATCTACCCTGCGTGTCGGTCGTGTGCTCTGTGGCCTGCTTGGCTTTGTGGATCTGCATGCGGATGATGTCGATCTTGGTCTTGCTGTCCTGCAGCATCTGCTGTGTAGCCTGCAGCAGCTTCTTGTCCTGAGAGAGACAGACAGACAGACAGACAGACAGAGAGACAGACAGCAGGTCACACTCCTGCACTCACACACCTGTCTCACATCAGCAGCTCCTTATCACGTCCTCCATCAGGTTCAGTTCAGTTTTGTGGCTTTTAGCGTGCACACACACACACACACACACACACACACACACACACACACACTTACAAAGCAGCATGTGACAGGAAGGAAGAGATGGTACGAGACAGAGAAGCTGCTCTCTGAGCGAGACTGCTTTTAAACACACCCCTTTTCCCTGCACTCCTGCAGCAGCTACACACCTGTGTGGAGTCGGACGCTCACACACACGCTGATGGACAGATGACCACGCTGTAAAACAGGAAGTCCGGCTGTCAGGACTTGTGAGTGGACATGGAAAGTGGAATGGTGTGGTGGTGTGATTTTGGGAAAGAGCACAGCACTCAGGACCAGAGCTCCTCCACTCCTCAGCACAAGCAGAGTTACATCAGAGTCCCCACACACACCGTGGCGTTGTGCCAGTCTGCGTGTGACAGTTAGGAGGTGTCGACACTCTTCTAGGCCGTACAAAGCCGGAATAGTGAGAATGTTGGGTTAGTCGTCCAGCTCGCTCAGTGTGCTTTCTAAAGCTGTTACTGCCAGGGATGTAAACCTCAGGCTTCCACACGACACGATGACGCCCCTGACTCTACCGACAGACGATACAACTGAAAAGACTGACCTGTTTAAAAACGTCGTTTAAAATCGTAACATACACTGACCAGCCATAACATTAAAACCACGGACAGGTGACGTGAATGACGCTGATTATCTCGTTACAGCGACACCTGTCGAGGGGTGGGGTATATTTACTGTATTAGGCAGTAAGTGAAGAGCGGTCAGTTGTCGAAGTTGACGTGTTGGAAGCAGGAAAAATGGGCAAGCGTAAGGATCTGAGAGACTTTGACGAGGGCGAAGTCGTGACGGCTAGACGACTGGGTCAGAGCTTCTCCAAAAACGGCAGGTCTTGTGGGGTGTTCCTGGGATGTGGTGGTTAATACCTACCAAAAGTGGTACAAGGAAGAGTCCAGAGTCATGGACGCCCAAGGGTCATTGATACACGTGGGAAGTGAAGGCTAGCACGTCCGGTCCGATCCCACAGAAGAGCTACTGTAGCACAAATTGCTGAAAAGTTAATGCACTATGGGAAGAAGGCAAGCTGGTGGAGGCAGTGTGATGCTCTGGGAACCTCGGGTCCTGGTATTCACGCGGATGTTACATTGACACGTACCACCTACCTAAACATTGTTGCAGACCAAGTACACTCCTTCATGGTAATGGCAGTGGGCTCTTTCAGCAGGATAATGCGCCCTGCAACACTGCAGAAACTCTTCAGGAACGGTTTGAGGAACACGAGAAAGAGTTCATGGTGTTGACTCGGCCTCCAAATTCCCCAGATCACAATCCGATCGAGCGTCTGTGGGACGTTCTGGACAAACAAGTCCGATCCACGGAGGCCCGACCTCGCAACTTAAAGGACTTAAAGGATCTGCTGCTGACGTCTCGGTGCCAGACACCACAGCACACCTCCAGAGGTCTCGTGGAGTCCGTGGGGACCTACACAATATTAGGCAGGTGGTTTTAATGTTATGGCTGATCAGTGTATCGGTAAATGAAGTAGAGGACAAACTCAGTTCATGTTTCATTGTGAGCAATCCAAGCACTCCAAGAGTCATAAGTAGTGTCCAGAGCTTGGGTCGAAGAACAATAAAGTGCGATGGTCAATACAAACAGGTACAAGTCGTAAACGATCACTTACACGGACACAGGAAATCAAGGTTTAGAGCGGAACAATACGAAAATGCCAATGAGACTTTGCAACGAAACAAATAAACCACGGGGTATGAATAGACAAACTAATAAAGGGCGAAACACAGAACAGGTGTACACGTTAAAAGAACAACCCAGTGACTCGAACGGAGCGGAGACGGCACTACAACCAAAACAACAAACAAGCACAAAGAACAAACGCGTAAAAAGCTTACACTTTCCAACAGGCTTGTATTGGAGTCTGGGTTTTTTTGGCTGACTTTCAAACACACTCTACTGGAGAAATGGTGCACTATGTAGGCATTACAACACCGGTATATTACATTACGTTATATTACCCAGAAGATTGGAGCTTATTATAACAGCAAAGGGGGAATCAATCTGGAATGGGATGTTCAATAAAGGACATATGAGTGTGATGGTGAGGGGTGCACAAACTTTTGGCCATGTGAGCTTGTGTTTATGTTGGTAGCCCCAAGCACTGATAAGGAACGTGTATAATGTGAGGTACTGTTGGCATAGATGGGGTTTATGATGGGTGTATGTGTGTGTGTGTGTGTGTGTGTGTGTGTGTGTGTGTCTATTACCTTAGTGACTCCGTTGGCGTAGATCGGGATCATGTTCTCTGCTCCCTGTTTGACCTTCAGCTCGATGTTGAGCTGCCGTTCCAGAGCCATGATGCGCTCCTGATTGGCTGACGATCGGCCCATGGTCCCCGGATGCGGGAGGTCGTCTGGGGGTCAAACACACCGTATGAGGCTCTGATGGAGTGCTGAATCACATGTTGTACTGTGTATGTGTAGGTCACATCCTCACCCTTGCTGTCATCCGGTCCCTTCACCATGATGTGTGCGTCGAGCTCTTGCAGCTGTGTGTGTAGAGCATCCAGTCTGCGTTTGGAGGAGCGTAACTGGTTCTCCACCTGGTGTGCGTTGCGTTTGTCACTGATGGCGCGCCGTAGGTTCTCCGCTCCCTCTTTGATCTTCAGTTCTTTGCGGATCTCTCTGCGGATTCTCTCACGCTGCTCCTCCAGACGCTGCTGCACACCCGAGTCTGAGAAATCCGAGTTCGGGTCCAAACCCAGCTGCTCTAGTACCGAACCACCCGGGTCTAACTACGAGAGAGAGAGAGAGAGAGAGAGAGAGAGAGAGAAACATGAGATCAACAGGGGTACAGTGAATACTGGACAAGTACAGACCGCACTCTGATCCTGTAAATAGATACAAAGGAGGGATAGACAGACAGATAAACAGACAGACAGTGAGACAAACAGACAGACAGGCAGAAAAACAGACAGACAGTGAGACAAACAGACAGACAGGCAGAAAAACGACAGACAGTGAGACAAACAGACAGACAGGCAGAAAAACAGACAGACAGTGAGACAAACAGACAGACAGGCAGAAAAACAGACAAACAGATCAGCAGACAGATAAACAGACAGACAGATTAGCAGACAGACAGGCAGAAAAACAGACAGACAGTGAGACAAACAGACAGAGAGGCAGAAAAACAGACAGACAGATTAGCAGACAGACAGGCAGATAAACAGACAGTCAGATAAACAGACAGACAGATAAACAGACAGTCAGATAAACAGACAGACAGATAAACAGACAGTCAGATAAACAGACAGACAGATAAACAGACAGTCAGACGGTAGTAGCTAGAGTGTGAAACACTGTGACAGTTCAGGTGAAGGAAAGCAGTAAATATGTTGCACGAACCCACAGCAGGAAATCCAAAGCCCTGAGTCAGCAACTGAACACTAACTGGAGAAGTTAACATTGATTTTAAACCCTTCAGGCCATAGTGCATTACTATAGAGAGAACAAATACACAGCCTGAGTGCATTAGAGCAAAATACATATTACTGTAAATACACCTGGGAGAGGGGGAAGGGGGGGGAGAGGGAGAGAGAGAGAGAGAGAGCGAGAGAGCGAGAGAGAGAGAGCGAGCGAGCACTGTCCCACATAATAAAACTTTGTTTAAAGCTAGACTGAGATTTATCTGCAGCTATCTGCCCTGCCCCAATTCCCCGTATAAGTACACCACGGCATGTCTGAATTCTCACATCAGAAGAAGTTGATTAATTTTCGATCACGGCCGCTCTGCCAGCGGTTCTGACTGGAACATAACTCACAGCTTTTTATTAATGCACTCTGACACTAATACGTTATGGTTTCTATAGTAACAGCTCGTTCGCACCGACTTGTACGGCGGGCGCTCCGCATAAACCGACTAAAACTGCTGATGTGTTGAAGCTGTCCGTGTGCAGACGTTTACCTAACGTTTACGGAAGGAGTCTCCAGTGCCAGCGCTTTGTGGGTAACGGTTTCTGACACTGGAAAGACTTTCTGGCTTCTCGATAAAGTGCCAAGCTGTTTTATTCAAGAGAGAGAGAGAGAGAGAGAGAGAGAGAGAGAGAGACTGGTGAGGAAACAGTCCTGGGGAGATATACTATACACAACCAGGTTCAAAAATATTTACACAGGGAGAGCGTTAGGATGTCTGTTTCAGCTGTCTGGACTCGAAAGGAAATATACAATGAATGAGTTTAAAGTGCAGATGTTCAGCTTTAATTCGAGGATATTGACTCGCCCTAAATGCAGTGGTGAAGAAAAACCCCTTCATGACAGACGTAGGTGTCAGAGTCAGCAATCATCAAAGAACTTCAGCAGAGTAAATACAGAGGGGTTTCCACACGATGTAAACCACTCATAAGCCCCAAAAACAGGAAGAGCAGATCAGAGTGGACCGGAAATAAATCCCAGACAGTTCTGGAACAACATCCAGTAGAGAGACAGATGAGATAAAGATCGACGTGTGGCAGAATGATGGGAAGAGAAGCGTATGGAGAAGGACAGGAACTGCTCACGGTACGATCGGATGTTTAGGTAAGGTATCGAGATTCTCGAACATGTTATGGTCATGTGACCTACCAATGTTCAAGGTGTAGGAACCACACGTGGAACTTTTTTGTGGGTAAAGACCATGCGCGCATTTGTGATGACACGCCCAGCTCTCCGATTATACATCGGATCATACGTTACGGTTTCTATAGTAACAGCTCGTTCGCCGTCAGAGTTCTGCTTCCTGCAGCGCAAGGAAGAGTTCTGACTCAGATCGATGCTAACATGATGACCGAAGCATTAAATTAGAGCAGAATCAGAAACTGTTCCAACACACGCTGATCGGTGGATCTGATATGGATGAATGTATATGGATGAACACACACACACACACACACACACACACACACACCCCACATAATTACTGAGCTCCACAGGCCAGCAGTTATTTTGTCGCTGAACTTCATTAGAGGCTCACAGAGGGATTGCAAAGCAGAAGTCAATGACGTGTCGCGCTGATGTCCCCGTCGGGGACACGTCCACACAGCTTACCTTCACGGCCGCTCGGATATCACGCCACGTTTTACTAAGCACAAAGTGACAGCGCTGACGCTCCACTCTAGCCGTCCGTGTCAAATACCCACGTCTGGGACTTTGATCAGATTACCCATCACTGCAAACTAACCGTTTCTCCATGACACGAGAAATCCAGGCACACTTCAGTGCGTACACGCAATCTGCTTTCTAGCTCAGAACACACACACACACACACACACACACACACACCAGAGTGATATCAGAGCCTGTTTGTGTAGCGCGACAATTAATGATTTAATACAGCAATAATATCATGACCAGAGAGCTATGAAAGCACTTATTAGCGGCTTCCACGTTTCGGTGGCCTGGGAACATAACTGATTTAGCGGTCAGTAACGTAACGCGACACCACCGTATGGCGAGTTAGGGAGTATTAATACAGACTATGAGGACTTCTCCCCGGCGCTCCCTGATCGTACGACGACTAGCACGCGCTTCGTCTGACACACATGAAGACGAACAAGCGCATCTTTGCAAAGTGCTGCTCGAGCTGCATCACATGGAGGAAAGCGCTATCTGCCCTCTTCCACATACATGAGCTCACAGACGCCCACTGCTGGCTAATATGGCTCTGATTGACGGGGGAGAGAGAGTTTGCTCCTCCCACCCAGAGAGCGCGGATAAGGCGGATCACGCTTTTCCAATGAAAACGTTTGTTTTGCAGACGTCAATAAGGACTCCCCCCCCACACACACACACACACACACACACACACACACACACACACACACACACACACACACACACACACACACCAATGGTAGCAGAGCTGCCATGCAAGGCGATAACTTGCCATCGGGAGCAACTTGGGGTTCAGTGTCTTGCCCAAGGACACTTCGGTATGTGGAGTCACGTGGACCAGGAATCGAACCGCCAACCCTACGATTAGTGGACAACCCGCTCTACCACCTGAACCACAGCCGCCCACCTACCTGTCAGAATAAAAAACAAATAGCCCAGACACTCATCCTTATCCTCAGTGATTACAGAAGCTAAAATAGCCTAAAAGTGACTTGTTTTTTTTCCTCATTCTGCAAATTCTCTCTGCCACTAGCAACAACGGCGATTCCTGTAAACAGTGAGGTTAATAAATAGAGTGGAAATGGTTCTGTGGAAAGGGGAAGACATGTTAATCCACTCATAAGCCTCTAAAAATTGCACACTTGCTTGTTTAAAGTGCACCTATTACGGTTTTTCAAATATTCCCTTTCATGTAGTGTGTTATATACGGAGCTGTTTGTGAATGTAAAAACATCTGCAAAGTTTCAAAAATCAAAGCGCACGACAAACGGAGTTCTCGACTCCCAAAAGAAGGAATCGATTCTGAACAGCTGAATCGAGTCGTTAGTGATTCCAGACTTTACTTCCTGTACTAACCTACGTAGGTTCGTAACAAAAAGCCCCGCCTCTGGTCTTCATCGGCTGCAAGCTGACAGCGGTAGACCAATCACGACAGACTGGGACGTCTGACCAATCAGAGCAGAGTATGCTCTCTGAAAGGAGGAGTTTAGAATGAATCCTTTAGGATCATTTAACGAGCCGTTTGTGACACTGGGGGAAAAAGGTATCGCTGCAGTTTAAATTATGAGCACGTTAAAGTGTTTTTTGACCTCGGATGCACGTAAATCTACCGTATGAGACCTTTAAAACATAATCAGGCACATTTCAAATCCATAATAGGTGCGCTTTAAAACTAGTAAAAAAATTTTAAACAGAACATTAACAAATCATCGGGTGAGTCACTGACTGACTTCATCCACGGACCTGCGCATCGACAAATAAGATAATCAAATTCGTCAGATTGTGATGCTAATCCTATCAAAACGCTTTATTATGTCTCTAAGGTGAGTGATGAGTGTGTGTGTGTGTGTGTGTGTGTGTGTGGCGAAGCTAACAGGCCACAGAAGACCTGAGTGTTCTGAGGAAGTCCTACAGAAAATGGCTGCTTCTGCAAGCGTGATTGCTTCGTAATGACTTCACACCCTTCCGCGATTTGGGACGTGATTTGTTCAGCTTCAGCCTGTGTTGAGATTCTAATCGTCGCTGACTGAGACACAGACGCATATACGTTGTCATTATTTATGGTCTGATGAGTAATTTAGCTAAAACTGTGCCTTTAAATGTGACTTCCCCTTTAACAGAGTGTGAGTGCACGGCGGATGACACAGCACAGCAGTTAGAAGCATCAACTTCTAAACTTAGAACATAACTGTTGAAACCGAGGCAGAGAAAAACACACACACACACACACACACACACACACACACACACACAGAGCATCTCTGCATGCCTTGTCCACTGCTTAAGCTGGCACACTTTCTTTAACACGTGTTCTGTGTATATAGGTTTACTACGCTACATCTGTAGTATATTTATATTTATATTCAGCCAGTTTTTTTAACGAGATGCTCGAAGATAAATGTATTCCGGTAACTAACTAAAGAGCAACCTACTCTCATGCTAGACGCTGACCCGTTTCCCGTGCACTTAAGGCTGCTTCCACACTTGCCCACACTTTTTTTCCCCTCAACCACCAGAACCCAGTTTTTTCCTTCTTCATCTAATCCAATGGGAAGTGGCCCGCTTTATAAAAAACTGCTGCTATCTGCAATTTTATTTTGGTCAGAGAGGAGCTTGGAAATAAAGTTTTTTTTTACCCCCTGACAATCAGGTGTCAAGCTGAGGAGCAGGCGGCGATAGCACACGTGGAGGACAAGGTGGCGGTGAGAAAACCAGGAGATTTACTCACTATTTCCATCGCTACGGGAAAAAAAAAACAGTCAGCGTGTGTATGTTTGGGACGGTTAGACGCATATGACGTGACGCCCCGCTTTACAGTGGTGCTTGAAAGTTTGTGAACCCTTTTTAACCCTGCATAAATATGACTGGAACATCACCAGACTTTCACACAAGTCCTAAAAGTAGACGAAGAGAACCCAGTTAATCAAACGAGACAAAATATCACGCTGTCTGACTGTGGATTGATTTGGAGAAAGGAAAACACTGCATTCCAGCGTAAGAACCTGATCCCATCTGAGAAACATGGTGGTGGTAGTGTCATGGTTGTGACTGTTTTGCTGCATCTGGTCCAGGACGACTCGCCACACTGATAGAGCAATGAGTTCTGAATGATACCAGCGAATACTAACGGAAAATATCAGGACATCTCTCCATGAACTGAATCTGAAGAGAAAGTGGGTCATGCAGCAAGACAACGAGCCTAAACACACGAGTCGTTCTACTAAAGAACGATTAAAGAAGAATGAAGTGAATGTTTTGGAATGGCCGAGTCAAAGTCCTGACCTTAATCCAGTAGAAATGTTGTGGAAGAACCTGAAGCTGAAGTTCATGTGAGGAAACCCACCAACATCCCAGAGATGAAGCTGTTCTGTACTGAGGAACGGGTTTAAAATTCCTCCAAGCCGATCTGCAGGACTGATCAACAGTTACCCCAAACGTTTATCCTGCACAAGGGCTCACACCACATCCTGAACGCAAAGGTGCACATAATTTTACCCCTCACAGAGATGTAATACTGCATCATTTTCCTCAGTAAATAAATGACCAAGTGTAATATTTATCTACTTTTAAGACTTGAAAATATTTATGCAGTAGCATATTATATCTAAATCTAAAATATAGAACAGTCTGAAAGAGTTCACAAACTTCCGAGCAGCACCGGGTATAGAGATGTACAGCGGTGCTGTGTTCTAGAGGAGTTCAGGTATGACTCGTTACTATGTGCAGAGGGGAAAACCAGGGCAATCAGAGCATTGCAGAGAATACAGAAATCTTTGATGCTAACAAGGTCAAACCATGAGATAAACACGCACACACACACACACACACAGAGAAAAGCAGTGCTCCGTCTGGGTAAAAAACACGACCTAAACCAAGAGGTATCAGAACAAATGGCATGTAAAATGTCAGGTTTTGTCCACGTTTCTACTGGAATCGGAGCGTAGTATAGTCGGAGTGCAGTATCACTAGCGGGTCTGGCCTCGTCACTGTCCGTGCATGTAACCGTCCCTCACCGCACGTAGGGAACATTTCAGTCTTCATTTCAGACCGATAACGTCTGTCCGTCTGAAGGGATTTGAAGGTGTCCTACGGATTAAAGAGGATTTTTAAAGACCATTTACGGGTAATTTAGGTTTCGCTCGCACGTGCTCAGAGGTCCTGTCTCCTGAGACGAGCCGTGACTGATCCAATACACGCTTTTAACTGCAGCAAAAAAGCCCCAGTGTCAGTTCACTTGACACGTCGTTAACATTCCCGTCACGAGTCCCCTGTAATGCGTTACCGTTTCTATGGTAACAGCTCGTGGACGCTCCAGACTGGAAACTGTGTGTAAGTGCTGATGTGAGATGAGACGGCGGTTTAGTGTCTATGGAAGGAGTCTCCAGTGTCAAGGCGTAACCGGACGTTTTCTGATGTCTTCAGGGCAGGAGAGTTCCCGCGTTTGGGTTCTGGGTAACAAGGCAAGCTGCGTTTCTTTTGGGCTTATTAACTTCAAGAGACGGTACAAAGACAGGTAAGGAAACAACTGCTATATTCTAAGGCAGTGGTTTCTCAACCAGGAGAGGTCGGCAGGGGGGCGCCAATTTTTTCTTTTTGCTGGGGAGAGGTGGAGCTTAGCTGACTTTTATCTAGCTTGTCAGTGCAGGACCAATGTTGCCGACTTAGAGACTTTTCAGACCCTTTAGAGACTTTTCAGACCCCTTTAGCACTTTTCAGACCCCTTTAGCACTTTTCAGACGCCCTTAGTGACTTTTCAGACCCCTTTAGCACTTTTCAGACCCCCTTAGTGACTTTTTCAGACCCCTTTAGTGACTTTTCAGACCCCTTTAGCCACTTTTCAAGACCCCTTTAGTGACTTTTTCAGACCCTTTAGCCACTTTCAGAACCTTTAGGCACTTTTCAGACCCCTTTAGTGGACTTTTCAGACCCCTTTAGCCACTTTTCAGAACCTTTAGCACTTTTCAGACCCCTTTAGTGACTTTTCAGACCCCCTTTAGCCACTTTTCAGAACCTTTAGCACTTTTTCAGACCCCTTTAGTGACTTTTCAGACCCCTTTAGCCGCTTTTCCAGACCCCTTAGCACTTTTCAGACCCCTTTAGCACTTTTCAGACCCCTTTAGCACTTTTCAGACCCCTTTAACACTTTTCAGACCCCTTTAGCCACTTTTCAGAACCTTTAGCCACTTTTCAGACCCCTTTAGTGACTTTTATGCAAAAAGAAAAAACGCCAAATGACAGATCTATCGGCTTTTTGGACAAACCTTATGTCTTGACTTTCCAAATGTCACCAGTACTGTCCTGCAAGCGTGAGGTCTTGCTTTCCCTCTGCACTCACACCTCTCTCTGCGTCTGCTCTGTTCAGTGAGGGGCTGAGAGCCGGAAATTTAACAGCGTGATGGATAACGAGACGCGCCCTTTGTCCACATTTACATCAGTCACATGTGAATGTTTTTAGGACGCAAAACAAATGTAATGCAACATGTTTTACATGTAAAATAGTTCATGTTATTACAGCCTGGTTCTCTTGTTCAAAGTAGTTATAGTGTTAAACATTTTATATCACTCATGTTCCACACCTGTCCATCATATAGTTTATACAAGTTATTTTAAAAAATCATAAAAGTTATGAAAAGTAATTAAAAAAAGTCCAAAAACACAAAACCAAAAAAAAAAAAATCTATCTATCTGTCTATCTATCAAAAACAGATTATAGATTAGGTTTTATATATATATATATATATATATATATATATATATATATATATATATATATATATATATATATATATATATACGTGGTGTACATGATAGGGGAGGCTTAGAGGGGCGTTAGTCACAAAAGGTTGTGAAGCTCTGGTTTAAGGGATAAAAGGAATTTGTTTCAAGGACATCGAGTGCAACTATAAATGGATTTTTACATTTTTTTTTGAAGTAGGTAATTTTTTTTGGTTTACTGGAACTTTCTTATGATCACATGGTGTCACTGATCCAGGTCAAAGTGCAGCACGTACGCAGAACACAGAACACACAGGCTGAACAAGGAAGACACACACACACTCACACACACACACACACACACACACACACACACACACAAAGCTCCGCACGACTATTGCAACGTCACTAATACACACACGACTCTAAGCACAGCATGAAAATGATTCCGGGGAGACGTGATAAACGCTCCCATGACACACACGGTATCATAGTCGTGATATTTTGGCAGGAAAATTGCACCACTATTTTAATTTTTTTGGAATACAGTGAAATTCTTTTTTTCTTTCAACAGCACAAGGAAGGAAAATGAACTAGTGCTGAAATCCATTTCTGATGACTGGATGTGGGTTTTATAAAAAGTTTCGAGGATGTAACTTATCACCACTTCAGAAGCGTATCGTCGTATTGTAATAAATATATAAATAAAGCGAGATGTTGTCTTTACGTCGGTGAGTCCTTACCTGAGTCTCGGTCTCGGCCGTGTCAGAGGGGAAGGAGGCGTCTCCTCCGTGCTCCTCCACGCTCTCACTCAGCGATCCTTCACTGGCCATCACCTCCTGCTGCTCCTCACCTGAATCACCTCTCAGCCTCCCGGACCAGAACTCTCCTCTAACCTCTCCTCTAACCTCTCCTCTAACCTCCTCGACTCAACAAACACTTTCTCTCTCTCTCTCTCTCTCTCTCTCTCTCAAATCTACACTCACTTCCGCCCCACGCTAGCAAGAGAAAGACAGACACGCAAAGAAGGAGAGAGAGATAATTTGGCACCGCCCCAGTTTCCTGCTCGTATGTGAACTAGAGGAAGGTCTGCCTGACCACACTCTACACACACTCCACACACACACACACACACACACGTATGCAAGTGCATTACCACTCAGTAACCGCATCACTTCCTGTTGGCAACTTGTGAGACGTCCAAATGGCAATGTCCCAGCGGTGGTAGGAATTAATGACGGTTTAATCATCACCTGATCATCCACATGCATTTACAGTTTATTATTATTTATTTATTTATTTTTAAATAACGATTTCTTATCATATATAAATATACATATAACAATTTCCTATCATCACTAAGGTTAAAGATTATGAGTGTAGCATTATTATTTCCTGCAGTAATACACAAGTCAGTGGAAGAGTGTGTGTGTGTGTGTGTGTGTGTGCATGCAATGAGTGAAAGGTGAAGTGTGTGTGTGTGTGTGTGTGTGTGTGTTGAAGTTTTAATGCCTGCAGGTTGAGTTGCAGTTATAAATAGCTCCAGATTGTCTCAGTCAGGCGGGCAAGACGAGAAAACAAAATACACACCTTACACACACACACACACACACACACACTTACTCTTTCACAACAGGTCTCTCCCTCTATACCTGATCAAAAGGCAACAACAACAGTCATGCCAGCGTTAACAATCTGCACCGCTGTCGTGTCTGTTTATATTCTCTTTAAACATCTGTAGTGCAGCACGCTCACATCTGTCTTCAGTTTCAGTATCAGTCATTATGTTGTTTTCCCTTCTACCTGACTTTGTTTTTTTCATGCAGCGGCTTTCAAATAAGCACTGCGTTAAGTAATACATGCTATGGTTTTTAATGGCGCACTTATATAGCGCTTTTATCCAAAGCGCTTTACACTGTGTCTCATTCACACACACACTCACACACCAATGGTAGCAGAGCTGCCATGCAAGGCGCTAACTTGCCATCGGGGGCAACTTGGGGTTCAGTGTCTTGCCCAAGGACACTTCGGCATGTGGAGTCACGTGGGCCAGGAATCGAACCGCCAACACTACGATTAGTGTACAACCCTCTCTACCACCTGATCCACAGCCACTTTTATTGTTGAACTTTGGTAGTGTGTGTGTGGGGGTGGTTTTTTAGGGGGTTAGGGGTTCGATTCCTGCCTCCTGTGTGTGCGGAGTTTACAGGTTCTCCTCTGGGTTCTCCTCTGGGTTCTGGCATTTCCAAATTGTCCGTAGTGTGTGAGTGTGAGATTGTGCCCTGCGATGAGTTGGGTCACCATCCAGGGTGTCCCCCGCCTTGTGCCCCAAGTTGCCTGGGATAGGCTCCAGGCTCCCCGCGACCCCGTGTAGGATAAGCGGTGCAGAAGACGGATGGAGGGATGGATGGTCATGTGCGTGACGCTGGTAGACGCAGACCGCTGACTACACTTTATTTCTAGCATGCCATTACGTTATCACATTACTTCAGCTACCACTTTTTTCGCCTCGTGAGTCAGGCTTCTGGGCCGTTACACCATGGGGTCTGAGGAGCACACGTGATCTTGCAGTGGCTTTTGGTGGGCTCACCGATGAATCTATCATTTGTCCAACCCCTGCTGATCCTAGACTTGAACGACAAACTCATACAATGGCCACAAACTAGAAAACGTCCTCACAGATCGTTTGTCTCTGTAGACCACGCTGCAGTGATTCTTCTTTGCTCCGAGCCATGTGATTGGCTGTTGCCTTTATCAGTTGTCCAATCACAGTTGTTCAGTCTCCACACGTAGGGTAAATGAACAATTTTTAGCAAAATGTCTTCCGAAATTTTCATACTTGCTTTATATTTTATATATATGTATATATATACAGTCATGTGAAAAAAAATAAGTGCACCCCATGGAAATTGCTGGCTTTTTTTTTTTTTGACAGATTTGGACAAGCAGACATTGGATCCTCTTTGCCCTACTAATAAAGCTGATAGACTCGACCAAATGACACATACAACTGACACACTTTGTAGTAATCTACACACTTTTAAATGAACAAAAAAACAGATCCAGTCGCATGGAAAAAGTAAGTACACCCCTACATTTATCACACTTTCAAAATCCATAAAACTTGAATCGGGTGATTCAAGAGCAGGTGATCAGAACCTGCTCAGGGAGTGCAGGTGGAATAACGTGCTCTGGATGGACGAATCAAAGACGGAGCAACAGCAGACAAGTTTTGCGCA
>NC_071266.1:26699923-26734923 GCF_023375685.1 Ictalurus furcatus
TGATGGTACCACCCCAGCAACCAGGAACAGTAAAGCTGGGTACCTTTACTCCTGAGATTCGAACTGTCTGGACGGGCAAGACATAATAAATGTTATTCTGCGGCTTACCTGAGCCGAGTCCATGACGTTGGCCATCTCAGGTGTCCTGAACCGAGCAGTTCCAGTCGGTTTGGAACTAATGGAGTCGTCCTCTGAGCCGGAGCAGGTGAAACACTACCTTCTGGATCATGTTACGATGGGAGACGCGCTGGGAAATGAACGGGGGCTGAAAGAAAGGTGTGAGATTGAGTCATTTGGACGAGATGAATAACACCAAAAGAACAAGAAGACGCTGTCGCTCGAGACATACAGGGTTTCAGGTTAAAGCGTCACCAACGGTCGCGGTCTCGAGGGTCTCCATGACTACGTCCGAATCCCTCACTAGCCCAGTAAACAGCAGGAAAAACAAAAATCTGTTGTTTAGTTCTGGTACTGTTCGGAGTTTTCCGCCTCCCTGTAGAGTTAAAGAGGACAGAAGGATTCACACAAACTGCTGTTACCGGAACCCTGAACGGTACTGTCCGCGCGCGCTGATGGAAAGGACTCGGAGTCGATTCCCCCCCGCACACACACGCACACACACACACACACGTAAATAAAAAGAGTCGATTCTCGCGTTTCATGAAGGAAGAGTTGACTCCAAGCCACGAGAGTCGACTCAACAGGATGACTCGGTTCAGGTTCGCGGAGCATTTCGTTTTCAGGACATTTAAATTCTTGTTATTTTGGCTTGCAGGTAAACATGTCACTGATGCTGAAGTGTCATTAAAGCTCTACGCTGGAACACGGAATGTGATTCAGGTAAATTCATCTCAAACTCGCGTCTAAACTGACGGGTATTTATTATAAATATTCCAAAAGAAGCACGTGGAATTAATAATCAGGTCAGCAAGACCCCTTTGTCATTGATAATAGCAGTCTTAATAGTGTATTAATGTACTTAATTAACACAGAACTGTTTATTATTATTATTATTATTATTGTTATTATTATTATTATTATTATTATTTATTTATTTATTTATTTTTTTATCTTATAAGGTATCCCCCTCCCTGTGCTGTGTTTTCAGATTTTGGAGCCTGGGAATCGGAGTCGACTCTACGATTTCTGGGAATCGAGTGCAGAATCGGACAGGCGCACGCTGATTCTAGTGACACCCAGAATGAGTCGTTTTACTGTATCGATTCATGGGGATTGGGACAGTGGGATATTGTGTGTGTGTGTGTGTGTGTGTGTGTGTGTGTGTGTGTGTATATATATATATAATAATAGTACTGATGATGATGTGGGCACGGTGGCTTAGAGGTTAGCACATTTGCCTTGCACTGCCAGGGTTAGGGCTTCCAATCCTGCCTCCGCCCAGTGTGCGCAGTGTTTACATGTTCTCCCTGTATTTTGGGGGTTTCCTCCAGGTACTTAAGTTTCCTCCCTCAGTCCAAAGACATGCATTGTAGGCAGTTTGGCATTTCCCAATTTTCTGTAGTGTGTGAGTGTGCCCTGTGATGGGTTGCTACTTCATCCAGAGCGTCCCCCGCCTTCCCTGGGATAGACTCCAGGCTCCCCAAAGACCCTGTGTTGGATAAAGGGTATGAAAAATGGATGGATGGAAGATAACGTCGATGCAACTTGAATCGAAGCCGCATTATTCATGATCACAAATCAATTCACCCGACTCACTAAAAAGAGTAAAAGTCTCATTTATTTTTGCAAATCATAGGATACATCGATAGCTCCGTGTTATTACTCTTGCTGTATAAAGTCCACAACCAAGGACACTGTAACCGGCTACACCAGATATTTGTCTAATCCCTGAAAAAATCCATTTTAATCAGAATATTGTGCTGTAGCTGTCTAGTAATCACAAATGTTTGTCAAGTGACTCTAGGACACAGTGCTTGCATTATGAATTACGCAAGGTCCCGTGCTGGAAATGTATTACATCTTTGCTCTGTTACATTTGAGAGAGCAGGACCACATACACCACTGAGGCAGATTGTGTTAATAACTATAACAGTGCTGCTATCACTATTACTGTATAAATATTATTGTATTATTACTTTTCTCATCTTAATGTAAATCATTATTGTCGTGTTGCAGATATTTTAACCAAATCACATCAGCACTGATATTAATAGAGCATGGCAAGTATTATTATTATTATTATTATTATTATTATTATTATTATTATTCATTCTACAGCAAGAATGAACTGAGATATTCTGTGATTTTTACGTGCAGCCACGTCTCAATGCGCTTGTACCCCTCTTTTCTACCCAGTCTGGATTCGTCCCAGTATATTTTAAAACCCACGCCGTGCCACTATAAGATGGCGTGACTGCATGTGGGTAGCGTAACTACACAGACTTCTGTATGAACTTGGATGAGGAATGAAGTGAGCTCAATGTGCCCTGTGCTACACACTAACACTGCTGATCTGCATAATTACAGCAGGTTCCTCACACTCAGGACTACTCACACTGACAATCTGTCCATAATATGGTGTGACTTTATGATAAGGCATTGATTAGGCAAGAGCTCCATCTAAAGGCCACATTTAACACTTTCTTTTTTTATTAAAGAAGATTTGTGCAGGATCCATAGTGAAGTGATTACTCAAATAATGCAATCCAAATGCTAAATAATCACACAGGGAGTCCAAAGGCCATGGTAGTGTGTGTGTGTGTATATATATATATATATATATATATATATATAAGGAAATGATCAATAGTTAAAGTACAGACCTGCAAAAGGTCACATTTGAGAGAGAGAGAGAGAGAGAGAGAGAGAGAGAGATTGGACAGATGTTCCTCGACAGCAGAGATATAAATTCATATAACCTCTCATACATTTACAGTATTTACACTATGCCTGAAAACATGTCAATAAATTACTCTGCTACAGTTAACCTAGAATTTAATTTCTACAGACAGAAAAACAAACATCTATACCACACAAATCTACATTTTGCATATATTTTTTTTAGAGTTATCGGCTGGGTTGTTCTTCCAGCATCACAGTCTCTGTACTTACACTCTCAGACAGATGACCAATCAGTACTTCAACATTTAATATACTGAGTAAATGGGGTGGGTCTATAGGACTAGTAGTATTTAAACAGTCTAAAAAGTACAGAAGACATCTCCGTGCTGTTTTTAACACACACCCTTGTTGATTTTCTGTCACAGCCAGGAAGTAGGAGGAAGTGCATATCACAGCTCACTTGACCTTGGCAGTGAGTTTAATGTAGGTGAAGTGATTTTACTGGGACTCTGTACATTCTGTTTCCTATATGGTGTGCTGAGTAGGGAGCAGGATAAATGAATAAAGACGTGTCGAGGTTATAAAAACCTCATTCAAACAGCAAATCAGCTGAACATGTTTGTTAACATGTTATTACTGTCGTGCCCTGATTTACATGTGTAAACATTTATATCTACTGTACACACAGCGTCACCTTTTGTTTGTTTATTTAGCTCTTTTTCCAGGATAAATTTTTTGAATGATTTATGGGTAGCTGTTTCTTCATCAAGTCTATATAGCAATGCTCAACTGTTTGCGCCAAGCGGGGCAAGGTCACTAGAGGTCCTCTGTTCTGCACAGAGCAGGAAAAGGACTGAAAAGGAGAGCAGGGAAAGTTCAAGATGAGGATTGGGTACCACACTACATTAAAGTGGTGATGGAGAGTCAGTTAAGGGGAAATGGCGAGGGGAAGGGTGTGTTAAAACAGTACACGGAGCGTTGGCACAGGTTCCCAGACTGGTTCTGGAGAATGCCGTCCCCTGTCCTGCGCAGTTGAGTGTTTTCCCTGTTCTAATGCACCAGTTTAACCAATCAGTGTCTGAATGTCCAGGCTTAGAGCAAGGGAAGAGACTGAAACACTCAGGACAGGGAGTACTCCAGTATCAGGACAGGTGGAAGATCTGGACGTGCAAACCTGAGCTCAGTGATGTAATGTCATTACCCTGTTCCGCCTGTAGGTGGCAGGACTGTAACAGGGGAAAAATGCTGAAAAAGGGCTTGGTGTCTTTGTGCTGCACAGCTTGAATAGAGACCATCAGAACAAAGAAAGAGCCATGAGTTATAAACTGAGCAAAAGCTAACATTTTATCAGCCTCCTTTTAGTACATTAAACATGGAGAAAGACACTTTGCCTAATAATGTATCCTACATAAGAAGTACATGAACGTGTGATAGCTTTACAGAGGGTTTTTCTTTTTTCTTTCCAACATTAAATACCTTTTGAGAGCAAATTTGTGTGTAGACTGAAATCCCTATCAGGTTCACCAGAGGTTTATATTCATGCCCTGGTTCTAATACGTTGTCGTTTCTATAGTGACGACTCGTTCACAGGGACTTGAATGAATGGTAGAAGCTCCACATGACCTGAATCTGGTAAATGGATTTAAAAAAAAAGTGTTATTTAATCATGAAAATTAAGGTTTTCTTTAAGGATACCTGTATTGAAGGAGTCTCCAGTGTCAGTGCTTTTGTTTTGTTTTCTGAAACAGGACACAATGCGGTTCCTCGGTAAGGTTATTGCTTTATTCGCTTCAGGAGAGAGAACAAAAAAAGAAAAAAAAAGAGGCTGGTGAGGGACTGTTTATAGCTGCTATAATGTAAGTGATAAAGCAGGCACACGTAGGACGTGCGCTTTTATTTATCGTGTTATTCGCATTCGTTTACTTGAATTCACCAGCGAAATGTTGATCCTCACATAATCACGTGTCAAATATGTGATTTTCCCACAAGGGATGGTTAGAAAACTTGTAGATGTAGCTAGATGACGTTAGCACAGCCGGGAAAACATCTAACACGCAATACAAGATTGTGTAACTTCTCTCAGAAATGAGTTGTTTATGAATGTATTATAAGGATTCGTTCAAATGTAAAAACAACAACAACAACAACAACAAAACCCTCTATGTTTTTCCTAAAACAGTACAAAATTCTACACAGAAGTCTTAAGAACGCAAATAGTTAGATCAGGAGAAGTCCAAAAGTAATCTAATGAGTAACTTTGGTCTGTACCTAGCCATTCTGCTGGGACCTAACTGAAGGGCTTTTGGGGTGTAGGGTCTGATTTGGGATCAGCCCATAGTCCACAGCCCATTCTCTCTTTCTGAGGCTTTGTTTCCAGCTCTTGTGTCTTTCAGACTGTTGCCATGACATCATCGGTAACCCCGGGAAACCTATTGAGGCAAAAGGACCCAGGAAATGAGGTAATGCTTGTGGAATGTTGGGAAAGGACATAGAACAGAACCCCCCCCCCCCTTTCTAAAAGAGAGAAAGAAAGAGAGGGTGCATCCATAGCGTTTTGTTTTCTTCACCCAGAACTTATTAATGCAGTCGAAGTGCTCATAAGCCTTCAGTGTCCATGTCTCTTTTTCTTACAAACCGAATACAATAAGCTCAATAGACAGAGATCTCACAAAACCAATGATCCCGTTCATCCACAAATTTCAAAAAATGAACTATAAAGATACTGAATTTTTCAAAGTAAATGTCCTTTGAGAGCAGGCAAATAAATAAATAAATAAATAAATAAATAAATAAACAAACAAACAACCAGACACCACTCACATTATTCACATTTAGGAAAGTATTTTTTTTTTATCCATGTGCATTTCCCTACACAGGTTCATTACACACACATTAAATTCTGGATTCTTATAGGTTAGAAGGTGTTGATTAATTGAGAGTTGTAGGCTTTTGAGCTTCCTGAGCTCAAATCATCAGTTGGTAACTTCTCAGATCAAATAGGTCAAATAATAATAATACATTGGGATGGCAAGTTTTAGGTACAAACAGCCAGTTGAGCTCATGGTTACATGCAGAATGAGTGTTCGTTGACCTCTAGCCTTCATCAGGGTCACTTTCTGAACAAAGCCCCACTGTTAGCTGGAGATCCAGTTTTGTATGGGTTTGTTTTTTTAACCCAGCAGTAACACTGAGGTGTTTTTCCACTACTGTATCTGATCCACTTGTACCTGTATTACACGCATGTAAACTATCATGTAGATGCTGAGAAATTCACTCCAATAATATTGGCTCAGCTGTTTCCCTGTCATGGCCTCTTACCACTGATAAATGGGAACGAAGGGGGCTCTGATCAATAAGCTACAGTCAGAAGCATATGGCACACCTGAATTGCCAGTGTATCGTTATTATAAATATACTGAGACCGTATGAGAAGCACATTGGAAAAAAAAGGTCTGAGCTAATTTCTCAGTGGTACGTCTCCAGCTCGACGATGGTCCAGTCTCCCTGCGGTGAGCTTCCCCATGTGGGGGAGTAGCTACTAACAGAGGTGATGGTGGCCGATGCATGGCTAAGTTGGTGCAGGATCTGGGGCCAGGAGCTACTCTCCAGTGGGCTGAGGGTGCCCCCTCCATGCCCGGGCAGGTAAAGCAGTGGTGGACAGCCATCCTCACCTTCAAGCAGCAAAGTCTGGTTGATTAGCTTATGCACCACATCCATCTTGGTATTCCAGTCGTACTCGCGCTGAGGTGGCTGGTGGAGGTTTCCATTTGTTAGACACAGAGGGAGGTGAGTTGGTTTCTCCTCCCCTCCCAGCTCTTTTCTCACTGAAGCATTGTTCTTCTCGACACCTTCGTCCTCACTGGTCTCCATGGCTTCATAGATGGTGCAGAGCCCATGTGAGGGGGAAATGCGCTTGGTTGACTGCACTTTTTGCTGCCTTTTAAGCCGCTGCTCTAGCTCGAGCTGCCACTGCAGGAGCTGCCGCCGCTGCCTGTGCTCCTGATGAAGTTGGAGCTGCAGCAGCTCCAGACGTTGCCTCTCCAACTGCTTCTGCCGTTCGATCCTTTTCCTTTCTTGCTTCTGCCACTGCCGCAGCCTTTGTTGCCTCTCGAGCTGCTTCTGGAGCTCCTGCCGCTGCCTCTGGAGCTCCTGTCGCTGCCTCTCTCCCTCCAGCCATAGACGCTGTTGTCTTTCCTGCTCCTGTCGCTGCAGGATGTGGCGGAGGTGGAGCTGGTGCTGCTCCAGGCGTTTTAGCTGACCTGCTCGTGGGGCTTGTTGCGGACAAGTAGCAGGAAGTCTGACGAGTTCTACCACCCAACTGGTGGGCTGCTTCTGCTGCTGAGGATGGGGCATAAGGGGCTTATAGTGCTGATGTGCATTCTGAACCAGATTGAGGTAGTGATTGCCGTTGACCTCTGGAGAAAGTGACGGCGAGTTGCCATACTTTACTTCCCGACGGCTTGGTAGAGGAGGGTTATTGTACCCTGTGAAACAGTCAAGAGCACTTGCTATATTGATTACTGATAGAGACAAATAACAGAGACGGGGGTTGACCAGAGGGAAAAGAATGAGAAATAAAACCAGACTGAAAGTGGCATACAGACCATGGAGGGAGAAATACGGTCAAGCAGCACTGCACAATTTAAAAAATAAAATCACAGGACAAAACCATGATTGTTGGGCCTGTTAGTCTAATAATCAATGATCTTATCATGGTCAAGTATCCACAAGCAAATCTTCACTAAAAATTTCATTTAGATTGTAATAAAGGACTTTCCAATGCATTTGTCCTAATGTAATTAGGACAGGAGTCGGTTGCAAAAATAACTGTACAATGTTGTAATGTCTACAGTACTGGGATTAGAATATTTTGGCCCAGCCTTTCTACATGCGTGGCCTGTTTTTCAAGCAGTTATCCAATCCGATTTGGGTTTCTGTGCTGGGCTGTCTCCTGAACGCTAACTATTCATTTCCTTTTCAGGAATTTAATCCAATACAGAAAGCCAAATCAGATCTGAAAACTTTCTCAATGCCAGTCTCAGGCCTTTTATCAGAAGCCTTACTCGGCAAACTAAATTACTAACACAGCCGGCCAATACTGACTGCTCTAGAAAAAAAAAATTACACTGAATCACATCTAAACTAATAAACATAAGACCTTTCTATTTTGGGAGAACAGACAGGAGCTCAAAGGATCTGATTTTACCAAGGATCCTCTTTTCTGCAGACAAACTGGCACTTACCTCATACAGCTACTTCAGTGAAAAAGAGACTGTTATTATTATTACACTTATATACATATATAAATAAGACACTCCAATCTAAGGACGAATAATGCGTACAGTATACAGTGTATATACATATATACACACACACATATATATATATATATATGTGTGTGTGTATATACAAATACATATACATACATATATACACACACACAAATAATACACCACAGCAGTGTTGATCTATTTTCTATAACTGCAGCCCTGCCAGTCGTGCAGCTACGAATCACAGGGTCATATTAATGCACTTGTAATAAGTTATGGTTTGTGTAGTAACAGCGCACTCACGGTAGATGCGCCACATAAATGTGTGTAATGTTTCATATGGTGAAGTGTTCTGTAAGGAGACATTTATTTAACATCTATGAAATGAGTCTCCAGTGTCAGTGCTTTGTAACAGTCCGAGCTAAAGCTGTAAATTTCATTTTCCTGACACAGGCTGCAACAAGATCTAGTGTTTGTTGGTTTGTACCACAAGGTAGGTGTGAAATGACTAAAACTGTGGTGAATGAAGGTAAGACAACAAAGTGAGCAGACCGGAGTGCAGATCTTTTATGGAGAAAATGGATGAAAGAGCACAAAAGAGAGAGAATGTGGGGGACAAAGAGACCTCCAAACCACTACCGAGAGGCAGAGAGAAGATTCATTCAGGCTGATGCTGGATTGTGTGGAGTCTTAATTGAAGATCTTACAGGTAACATCCTTTAGGATCAGTAGACAGACAGGATGACCAGGAGTGCGAGTTTATTTGTGTCTGGCTGTGCAGACTCTTCTTACAGGGAGGGGTAGCAGTTTAGATCTGGGTACATGCTGGAGATGATGGGTGTGGACACCAAAGTTGTCATTTCATCAAAATTCCATTAGAAGGTAACACCATTCCTGTTCCCAAGTCAAGACTCCATGGGAATGCACCAATGGGAATAGTTTTCAATAGACACCTAAACTTTAAAATGCAAGGACAATTTTTTTTAGCAGCATGCGGGAAATAAGAAACGGGAACAGATGGCCTTGAAATGATGTTTAATGGAATTTTGAAAAACCTTTTAATTAGTGTGAACCATTATTATTATTTTTTTTCGGATCATCCTGACATAATAGGCCTTGAACAGTATAACAGTAACGCAATTAGTTGTACATGCAAAATCCAATCCATATGTCCAATACTCGCCACGCACGTTCGAGTGTCTTTTTTTTCTTCTTCTTCTTCTTCTTTTTTTTTAAATGCGAGTGACATTTTTTCCCCCACCACATTGAATATTTGAGCCAAAGTAAAAATGTCCAGCTACTGCAAATCAACACAACCAGATTACTGCTGAGTACTTAAAAAGCTGTGGTATGTGACCTATTATGATAAGTTATCAGTCACAAAAATGTGCCGGAATTTTTTTTTATACTAGGAAAAAAAAATGTAAAAACAAAACAACATTGCTTGCCATCTAACATTCCAACAATTCCCTACATTGAAAAAAAAAACAACCCCAAAGTGCGAAGCCTCTGGAAGAAGATCTATACTTAGTTAGTGCTAAAACAGTTAGTTCTTGACACAGGAACAAGTTTAAAAAAAAAAAAAAAAGATGTAAGGCTACGTCTACAGTGCAAGAGAAGACTGGGAACTTAACAAAAATAAACAACAAAACAAGTATAAAAAAAAAATCATTTGACATTTGTTCGGTAAAAACAGTAGGATAAATACAAACATGGATAGAGTCCGTCCAACATGATCCTTTTTCTTTTCTTTCTTTCTTTTGGTTTTTTTTTTTTTTTTTGTTTTTTTTTTTGCTTTCCTTATTCGTTACTTCACAACAGTTCAGTCTAACAATCCAAGATCAGGGGTGCTGTAGTATGCAGTGTTATTCAATAGTACATTCTAATAGAAAATGAGAATAGCTATTGTACATACAGGAATTTAAGCCATACAATCATAACCAGGACTATAATAGTAGTAAGAAAGAGAAAGCAGCACTGATAAACCTACAGTCCAACCCCCTATGTCCAATCCCCCCCCCCCCCCCCCCCGTTTCATTACACCATTGCCTGGACTGGTAAGAAAACAAACGACAAAAAGGAAGAGAGGGTGCTGTTTTGGGAAGGGTGTGGGGAAAAGGTGCATTCCGCTAGGGGACTTTATACGTTACCTGCCAGAAAGCTATCAGTGTTATCACATATGGTAGAGTAGTAAGGTGGCTGGGCATCGGTGCTGTCCCCGTGCTGGGGAGACAGGTGCATGGGAGACTCGGGGTCGGACTCCTCGAGAGCGCTGGCCCCTGTCTTCCCGCACAGCAGGTATTGGTCATCGGGACTGGCGTGTGACTCCCCTTGCTGGCCGAGTGGGAGCAGGTCGACAGGACAACCCAGTAGGTCTTCGGCTTGAGCGGCCGCAGCAGGCAAGGTCAGCTCCTTAATGAGCGAGGGATCCTTAGCCTCATCTGGAAACTGGTCTTCGTTCTCCAGGGAAAAAATCCCAGGGCTCTTACCACAGCTCTCGGCAGTAGAATGGGCATTGGAGTTGGATACTGAGCAGTCAAACCCATAGGAGGCTACAGAGTTGGCGGACTGTGGGGTCCCACCATCTTCCTCTCCAGCTTGAATGTCGGCGGCCTCCTCATCTTCCTCCAAGGCAGGGAGGTTTCGGGAGGCAGTAGGACTGTCTAAGGCTGCAGTGTCGTCAACTGGAGCATCAGGGTCATTGATTTGCATCTCTCCTTCAGTATCACTTGCCTCATCCCCAGAAGTAGAACGGGATGATGGAACAGACGCTGGTGCAGTTGGAGCATCGCCCAGGACCTCATCTGCTGGGAGTGTCTCTGCCTCCTCTTCCTCTCCATCCCCACGCTCCAGGTGAATCCCGAGGTCCTGTTCCTGGTCAGGCTGGGCTATCGGGACAGGTGTCTGTTGCTTGTCCGAGCGGGACTCGACACCTGAACTGCTGTCGTAGTCCCGCAGCTCTTCAGGTGTGCTGGTCTCACTGCTGCTGTGAGCTACCAGGGCCGTTCCACTAAGGGTGCTTGACTGGGACATACCAATTGCAGGTGCACACAGGTTAGCGCCATCCACTGGGACTGAGCTCTCAGTCTCTTCACGTACATCAAGGTGTGGTTTGGTCAAATGACCTAGAGGCTCCTCCAGCCAGGCTTCAGCAGGGGATTTTGTGGGCATCTCAGGATCAGCTGCCTTAATGTCTAAAGGACTGGATGTTATGTTGATGGAGGTTGGCTGAGCCCAAGTGTCCGCAAAGGGGTTAGATGGGCCCCAGGCTGCAGTCATGGGTATTGAGGGAGTTGGAGCAGTGCGGTTTAAATTGTCTAGATATCCTTCCTTATAGTCATCCACATCAACATTTCCGTCAATCTTGCTTCCACTCTCCGCCTGGCCTTCGCTAACCATCTCAATGTCTTCATCCTCATGCTCATCGTCTTCTTCAGATTTGAGGTGAACATCCATGCGGTGATCACCAGCTTGCTCATGGCCAAAGTCCATGTGGTGCTTCTCAATATGCTCTGGACCAGTGTCCATGTCCTCCTTTTCCTGGTCCTCTTCCTCCTCTTCTTCCTCCTCTTCCTCTTCATCGGAAAAAGATTTGAGCCCAGGTGGGCCCATAAATGGCTGTTCCATTTCCACTTTTTTCAGCGAGAAGCCCTCTTCATCTTCATCACTGTGATGACTCTCCATTTGGAAGGGTGAAGTTGTTTCTGCTTGCTCCTGCTGTATGATCCTGCCAAAATCATCAGACTGCATTACACCGCTACTGGAGCTGCTAAATTCTGATAATCCAAACTTAAAATCGTCCATTTTCTGTGTTTCAGGCACTGCTTCAACCTTTACAGTCTCCCTCTCCTGCTCTTCCTCTTCTTCTTCCTCCTCCTCCTCCTCCTCCTCATGATCATCTTCATTGATTTCTTCCTCTGCCTTTTCTACTGCCTCCTCCTTCTCCATACTAGGTGAGGTAGGTGACACACTGCTGAAATGCTCCACATGGGATATACTCAACAGGTCAGGCTCCACTCCAAGACTGAAAGGTTTCCCAACATCCACTGCCTCCTCTGCTGCAAACTCCATAGTGGTCAGGAGAGCCTCTTGAACCCTGATCTCTTCTTGCTCCGGATTCTCTGTGGTAATATCACTTGAGAACATGGGCTGATTCTGTGCCCAGGCATTATTGGCAGAATACATATCTTGTAGTGGAGTTGAGACCTGAGGTTCGACATGCACAGGAGACTCTTCAGTAGGCGAGGATGGTGGGGACATGACTGTTGTTCCAAGTGTTGAAGGAGCACTTGGGTGCTCAAGACTGACTAGATTCAGATGAGCTGCCAGCTGTGGCACCACCTCTTCAGGTGTTTCATCATCTGTATCTGATGGAACATCCTCAGTCTCTGCTGCAATGTCCGCAACTGCAGCAGTAATCAAAGATTCAACTGTGGGTTCTGAGACTGATTCAGGCAGAGGTTCAGGCTTAGTTTCAAACAGGAGTTGGGACTCAGGTTCAGGGGCAATTTCAGACTCTGCTTCAAACAGGAGTTGGGACCCAGGTTCGGGGGCAAGTTCAGACTCTGCTTCAAACAGGAGTTGGGACTCAGGTTCAGGGGCAATTTCAGACTCTGCTTCAAACAGGAGTTGGGACACAGGTTCAGGGGCAATTTCAGACTCTGCTTCAAACAGGAGTTGGGACTCAGGTTCAGGGGCAATTTCAGACTCTGCTTCAAACAGGAGTTGGGACTCAGGTTCAGGGGAAATTAGTTCAGACTTGGGTTCTGGGGCAATTTGAGACTCTGTTTGCAACAGTAGTTCAGACTTGGGTTCAGGGGCAATTTCAGACTCTGTTTCCAACAGGAGATCAGACTTGGGTTCAGGGGCAATTTCAGACTCTTTTTCCAACAGGAGATCAGACTTGGGTTCAGGAGCAGAGGGAAATTCAGACTTGGTTTCAAGCAGGAATTCAGACTTAGTTTCAGATGTAAATTCAGACTCAGTTTCCAATGGAAGTTCCAATTGGGGTTCAGATGCAAATTCATACTTGGTTTCAAGCAGGTGGTCAGATATGTATTCAGGTTCACTTTCTAATGGGAGTTCTGATTTGGGTTCAGGCGCAACTGCAGACTTGGTTTCAAGCAGGGGTTCAGCCATAGTTTCAGGCATAGATTCAGACTCACTTTCCAACAGGATGTCTGATCTGGGTTCAGATGCAACTGCAGTCTTGGTTTCAAGCAAGAGTTCAGACATAGTTTCAGGTGTAAATTCAGACTCAGTTTCCAACAGATGTTCTGATTTGGGTTCAGGTTCAAATTCAGTCTTGGTTTCAAGCAGGAGCTCAGACATAGTTTCAGGTGTAAATTCAGACTCAGTTTCCAACAGATGTTCTGATTTGGGTTCAGGTTCAAATTCAGTCTTGGTTTCAGGTAGGACTTCAGATATAGTTTCAGGCACATGTTCAGACTTGGTTTCAGATGCAAGTTGAGACTCAGTTTCCAATGGGAGTGGTGAAGCGGGTACAGGTGTATCTTCGAGCTGGGGTTCAGGTGCAGCTTCGAACTTGGGTTCAGGTGCTACTTCGAGTTTGGGTTCAGGTGCTACTTCGAATTTGGGTTCAGGTGCTACTTCGAGTTTGGGTTCAGGTGAAACTTCGAGCTGGACTTCAGGTGCAACTTCAGGCTTGGATTCAGGCAGGAGTTCAGCGTGAACTTCAGATTCATTGTCTGTCATCGCGATCAATGTACCAGCAGCTGTGGCAGCAGCAACAACAGCCACGGCTTCAACTGCAGCCGCAGTCTCAACAGCAGGAGCTACGGCCTCACTCTCTTTATGTGCAGCTTTGGGGCCACGTTTAACCGGCATGGGAGTGCTGCTTCCCACTACTTTCTTAGGGCTGGCTGTCTTGGCGGTGCTGTTCTTAGCGTTAGATGTTTTTAGGGCGGCATTGATTTCCTTTGACGGAGTTGGTTTGCTCTCCTTAGGCTTACTCGTCTTGGCTTCCACTGCTGGCTTGCAGGGAGCAGAAGGTTTCTTGGAAACCGACTCCGGTTTGGCTGGCGTGGCTGCCTTCAGGGTGTCAGGCTTGCTGGCCTTAGTCGAAGCAGGGCGAGTGAGCGGGGAGGCAGTTGACTTCTTGGCTGCCGGGGTGGCTGGCTTGCTCGCATCTAAACAGATAAGCATATGGCAAAGGGAAGAGTGTTTTCAGTGTCTGTTACTGTGTCCTATAGCAATAATCAATGAAGAAAAAAAACATTAATATCTGAATGCTGTGTAAATATGTTACACAATGTATAAAACAGTACTATAAAACGTCAAGTAAAATAATGAAGACTAAAGGCAATTAGTCATTTAATGTAGAAAAAATGGCAAACCTTTCCTTTCATAGTGAATATGCTTTGCTTTAAGGTTATACAGGTACATCTCAAAAAATTTGAATATCGTGGAAAAGTACATTTTTTCCCCCATAATTTAATTCAAAAAGTGGAACTTTCATATATTCTAGATTCACTACACATAAAGTGAAATATTTCAAGCTTTTTTTTTTAATCTCGATGAATACGGCTTACAGCTCACCAAAATAAAAAATCCAGTATCTCAAAATATTCGAATAAAGAATTTATAATACAGAAATGTTGACCTGAGAAGACTCTAATCAGCTAATTAACTCAAAACACCTGCAAAGGTTTCCTGAGGCTTTAATCTCTCAGTCTGGTTCAGTACACAACCACAATCACGGGGAAAATGAAAGTTAATGTTGCATTTCATTTGGAAATCAAGGTTCCAGAGTCTGGAGGAAGGGTAGAAGGAACAGAATCCGAGTTGCTTGAAGTTCAGTGTGAAGTTTCCACAGTCAGTGATGATTTGGGTTGCCATGTCATCTGCTGGTGTTGGTGCACTGTGTTTTCTCAAGTCGAGAGTCGATGCAGCGTCTACCAGGAGATTTTAGAGCACTTCATGCTTCCATCTGCTGATGAGCTTTATGGAGATGCCGATTTCCTTTTCCAGCAGGACTCTGCACCTGCCCACAGTGCCAAAACTTCTAGTAACTGGTTTGTGACCATGGTATTACTGTGCTTGATCGTCCAGCCGACTCCCCTGACCCGAACCCCATAGAGAATCTATGAGAGACACCAGACCCAACAATACAGACGAGCTGAAGACCGCTATCAAAGCAACCTGGACTTCCAGAACACCTCAGCAGTGCCACAGGCTGATCGCCTCCATGTCACACCTCATTGATGAAGTAATTCCTGCAAAAGGATTAAAGCCCTGACCAAGTCGACATTTCTGCATTATAAATTCTTTATTCTAATATTTTGAGATTAGATTTTTGATTTCCATGAGCTGTAAACCGTAATCATCGAGATTAAAAAAAAAAGGCTTGAAACATTGCACGTTATGTTTAACGAAGCTACAATATCTGAAAGTTCCATTTTTTAAATTAAATTACGAAAAAAATGAACTTTTCCACCATATAAAATTTTTTGAGATCCACCTGTAAATATTATTTTAGATCTTTTATCTACCTTTCTTGATGGGTGTAGGGCTCTTTGTGGATGTGGTTGGAGCCCGACCAGCCGAGGGAGTTTTAGCAGGTGATGGTTTAGCAGTGGAGGTGGTTGTTTTGGCTGCAGATGGAGTGGTCTTTGATGCGGTTGTTGGTGTCTTGGGTGTGGCGGGTGAAGCTGACTTTGGTGCAGCAGATGCTGGGCGAGAAGCTGTGGTTCCTGTGGCAGGCCTTGAGAAGTAATGACAGAAAGAAAACATGCACTTAGTATCAACAGAAGACATATAATTTGTTATACAAAAAGTTAAACATCACTCTGAGGGTAATAAACTCTGCGGCTGTGATCCTGATGCTCTGTTCGACCTGAGCCGATTGTTCACAATGCAGATCTGGGCCCCGGAGGACTGACAGGAAAATGCACGGAAGCACAGCAGTGGGAAAGGAGGTAAGAAGGCAAGGTCCTTTAGTTATATGTAGCTCAGAGAAGGAATGTGAGAGGTCACCTGTTCCTGTTTTGTAAAAATGGGCCAAGACTACTAACAGAGTACATGGAAAAGCTGTAAAGATCTCCTAAACTAAGTTATGGTCTTCTGGGTATAGCATGAGATGTACTGTTGTTCTTAGTGACCCGGTTTTTAATCACAGATCCTGTTCACACAGATGTATGAGGAGCAGATACATTTTATTATGGTCTCTGATCGAGGAGTAGAAAGGATAGGATAGCTGTCCCTATTGATCTGTCATGGGGTTCTAAACCGCAAACACAGAAGTCAGAACTTACTCAGCTTAACGTGCATTCAAGACTCCAGAGAGGCACTCTGTGATCGGTATGAGCATTTCAGGGAAACAGAAAGCATTTCTATGTGCTCTATATGAGTAAGTGTGTGTGTGTGTGTGAGTAATCCCAGTAATCCTACATCCCAGAACAATCCTACAATAAATACTACGTATGACACAGTAAAGCAACAAATCCAAATGACTGGCTCGCATGAGTCCTCAGTTCAGTCCTATCGTGCATCTAGTCCGACATTTCTTCAGCTCTCCGCCCACAACTTTAGCTCGTATTAGTTTCCCCATTCACTGTCTGACGTGCAGAAATATTTCCATATACAACCTCTCGGTAAACGTGTGTAGAGCAGAGATGCACTGATGTATCGGCCGATAAAGGCAATTTTTCAAAACATATGATGACCAGGGCCGATTATTTCCCGTCGATCAAAAGAGGGCGGGAAAACACACGGAAGATGATGCCTCTTGTGTGGAATTACTTTGAATTGGGTGACAATGATGACAAAACTGCAGTTTGTAATCTCTGCACTGCTAAAATTTTTACACCGCACGCTGCAGCCGAGCAGAAGCAGTGTGTATTTATTTCGGCGTGCATGTTAATGAATGAGTGCTTTTACACCGGACTCTGCAGCAGTGAAGTGGGAGTTTCGGCGTCGAGTCAAAGTGGTTGTTTTTTTGCCGCGCTGAATTAAAGGGCCAGTACACCGTTGAGAGATTTAAATGAAGATGAGTCGACAAAAAAGTATATATTGCACAGAAAATATATTTGTAGAGTAGTGTATTTCATATGCAGTTAATGTTAATGTATAAAAAAGTTGATATTATATATTAACAGTTTGATGTTTAATGAAGTAGAAATGCTTGTGTTAGTGGAGAGTGAATGTGAGACTAACAGGAGGGTTTTTACAATTCAGTCAATGTTGATATGAATTAATAACATTCAATAAGTTAATAATCTTACTTTAATCTTCAGAATTGAGTTCATGTGTTAATGTTAATTAGAGTAATGTGTTTTGTGTTTATGAGACCAGTTACTGTCAAACAACTTGTAGAAATGGAGAGAATAAAGTTTTTATTTTCATTTCTTCAGAATTGTGGAATTAATTATTATTCATTGAAAAGAAGGTATAAAAGACAGAACTATCGGTATCGGCCGATATCGCTCTGAATAACCGTTTATCCATATCGGCTGAGAAATTTAGTATCGGTGCATCTCTAGTATAGAGGCATTACAGATATCCTTGGTACCTCTGGTGAGTGTATGTAGCTAGTGTAGTTAGTTTACTTTGATCATCTTGGTCGAAGCCTAGTACATCACATGTAAATCAAACTTCAACACATTTTCAGCAAAATAGATATATAAGAAATTGCATAGTGAGTTTTACATTTTGGCTACTGCCATTTCGTCACTGCTGGGGGCAGGGGTAGCTTGCCGGTCGGGGGTTCAAGCCCCAGTACTACCAAGCTGCCACTGTTGGGCCCGTGAGCAAGGCCCTTAACCCTCTCTGTTCCAGGGGCACAGTGTCCTGGCGCTCTGACCCTAACCTACATGAAGAAAAAGAATTTCACTGTGCTGTAATATGTATGTGACCAATAAAGACTCGTTATCATTATTAAGCGACTTGCTACTGTGAATGTACTTAAGGCCGGTCCTTAAAGCCCTGGATGATGATCAGTGGCCGTGTTAATTGCTCTCGGTCTCTCCTTTTCATCATCTCCTCTTTAGTGCTTGCCCTAACTGCTAACCAGCCATACTTATCTGTATTCATCATTTAATCCCTGTAAGCCCTTTCTAATTAAGCTCCATGGGTGCTGAAGCAGTGTCGACTCCCCAAGCACACAAAGAGTAGCCACAAGAATGAAACAATCCCGACACAAACCACTTCATAATCACACACCCCGTTCCTCACCAAGCCCCCACGATCACTAACGCTGCCCTGTAGGGCCTGGGCTCCACATCAGGGTTGAGAAAAGCAACCTAGATCCCGCAGGCACGGCATGAGCGGTTGATCTCCTTAATACACCCTCCACTGGCGGCCTGCTCTAAATAAAGAATTCTGAACTAACAAGAGCGCCAGTGAGGATGACAAGACAGGGAGAGCGGCAAGAGTCACTTGAATCTTTAATGCTGGAAAAAAGCACAACCAAAAATAACCATTCAAATCCCACTCGTGTGTGTGTGTGTGGAGGCAAAGCACACAATTGCTGAATATTCAGTGTGTATTCTGGTGAAAGGAAGGAAGAAAGAACATCACAGATACGACATTCATGTCCTACACGTTCAGTAGAGCCATGGGTTTTTACAAAGGCTGGTTGTGGGGAGATAAGAGAAGAACGGGCTGCGCAGTGCCAAGCAGAAAAAAAAAACGGGTGATTCAGCTTATATACAAAAGCGAAGGAGGTTGTCAGATGAGCGAAAACACATCGGTAGTAAGGAAAGAAAACTCCAAAGATGGAATATAAAAAAATATACACAGCGCAGTCTCGTGCGATTGAGAGAAGTGTCCACTTTGGTTTTATCGGCTTTGCACATTTTCAATTAGGAAGACCTCAAAAACAACAACGAGGATTTAGCCGTAATACACCATTTCCTCTGGGAACTCCGGTTTCCTCCCTCAAACTAGCTAAACATGGAGGACAGCAAAGAGTTTTAATTGTCTAGAGTTTCAATAGAGTTTTTTTTTTTTTTCAACTGCTACTATTGCTAATGAGTTAACAAACCGCTCCGGTAGAGCAAGACCCACCCTGGGGGTACGACATTTACGTTGGCCAAACCAAAATATTACCGGATGTCCTTTTCCCCAGAAGTTATTGACTATAAACTTAAACAGAGAATATCTCCCAAACTCATTTTCTGTTTGTTTCGTGTTGTTTATTTACCATCGCATTGATGTCCATAACTCTAACATCTCTTAAAACACTTTTTTAAAAAACAAAAATATATATATATTCTTTAAGTTCATGGGCACTTTAAAGCTATGCGGAACGAGCGACATCGGTGCAGCGATTGATAAGAGCTAAGAGCGGTACGTTTTCGCCCCTGATTTTACTTCGTACCGCAGGTTGTGCCTCGAAGGTTTCTTCAGCATTAAAGACAGAGAAAAAGAGTGAAGAACAGGGGATGAACCGTGACGTGGAGGCTAGGAGGGTGGCTGAACATTCCGTAACTGGTATTCGATATGGAGGAAGAGGAGGCAGATATACACCCCAGCTCAAACCAGTGTGCGTAATCACCAGTGACAGATCGGAGTCGATTCAGAGCGAGAGAGAGAGAGAGAGAGGGAGAGAGAGAGAGAGAGAGATTTAATGTCTGTTTGCTTCAAATGTAACATGGCGGATAGGATAAAAGGCACGATACGCCCGGCTCATCCGATTAAAGATGATAAAACGTCATATTAGTGCCGCTGTCCACTTCGTAAATGATGTCCCGTGTAAGACCGTGCTTCTAGTGTGCAGTCTATTAGTAGCGGATCGTGCACGTGTTTAAACTAGGCCACTGTTTTCATATTTTATCTGTCTATAAAAGTTTGATGTTGCCATCGGCTTGGCCAGTGGGATCTGTGCCTCAGTCAGGAAGGGGGGAGGGGATAACATTTATAATAATAACCTGAAAAAAAACAACATTGTCACAGAGTAAAGCGAGGAAACACACACACACACCCTTTAAAGTTCATGAATGTAGCCCTGGGCTTTTTCTACAAATAACACTGACTCATTAGGCATTAGTCATTAAGTGTGAATCATTAGGCATTAGTGCAGGGGAAAAATGATTAAAAAAACAAAAAAACAAGTCTACACAGTTTGAATATTTGATCCACCAGCAACTAAACACACACTTCTGCTGAATTTCCCCCGAACGTGATCGAGTAAGCAGAGGCAGAGTCCTCTACGTGAAGCTGAAAGGAACTGGCAACCAACAACCTAATGAAGTTTTAATTAGGCAACCGGGACTCTTTAGCTCCTTAAACGGATTCTGCTAATGCCTTCGAAAAAGATCAGAGTCACACGCGCGGCTTCGATCCAAATCCCAACACCTCCTCTGTGTGGACGCTTCCCAGAGCGAGTGGATACGCCAAACTCACCCGGAGTAAAAACAGACCAATCCCGACCGTGCTTAAGAGAAATAAATACATAAATAAAAAGGAGCAGCTGTCTAGCCGCTCGTCGTCGTGTGGTCCAGAAATCAGGATCCTGCTGAGCAAGACCGAGACCTCCGACTAATAAACTCTGCTGATAAACTAATAAAATCAGCTGAGGTGGTGATACAGAGTCACTCCAACATGGCGGCAGGTGAAGAGAAGCATAACGGTACACGATACTTCAAAACTCGGATCTGATTTGCGTTTCAGGACAAAACAATACGGCTTTAATAAAAAATATATATATAAATTGATCACAATATGGATTTTATAATAAGTATGTCTATGGTTTAAAGTAACCTAAAGTCTACGCGGAAAACTATAACCGTTTCTACCTTTTTTATACACGTGTTCACATGGCTGTTCCAAAAAAAAGAAAGAAAGAAAAAAACACCTCAAGCTCTACATCGCTGTAGGGTCTGGATTTGCATACTGGAACCTGATTGGCTCTGGTGTTTTATGACATAATAACACTTGCTTGTCAGTGACAGGATTTAATCAGAAAGCATGTTTAATAAAGTATAGCATGACCTTGCCATTGGTTTCATTAGCAAACAACTTCCCTCAGTTGTAGTGCTAAGTCACGATGTAAATGATACTCGAAGGCATTTTTTAAAAAAATGATATGCATGACGGTATATAGGCAATTTGAAAGAAAAAACCCCACAGTGAAAGTGTGAGATTAGTGACACTTATTAATCAGCGTTAATCAGAGTCTCGCATTATAAAAATACTATGATATCCCAGAGAAGTACATCATGGCATAATTGATCACAATATTGAGATTAGATCAGCATTTTGCCCAGCTCTAAAACCGAGGCTCTCCACGGAGCTACGCGTCTGATGTACGAGCACATCCGTGCTCAGCTCAGTCAGACACCCGAGCCCTTTTTGGAAAATAAAACAGGCCGATCGGTGTGACCACATGACGCCGGGAGAGCGGCTGTAACGTTAATCACGGCGTGTGTGTGTGTGTGTGTGTGTGTGTGTGGAGAAAACAGGAACGCGGCGTACAGCCTCAGTTTAAACTCGCAATGAATAAAACTGGCCAAGACGCTGAGGAGCATAAAGCAAGGCTGGGCTTTAAAGCAATCAATCAATCAGTGCTAGTGGTTACACTTTAACACACACACACACACACACACGCTCACGCACGCGCACACACACACGCACACACACATGTGCGCACGCACGCACAGACACACAAACACATACACGCTCATGCATGCACACACACACACACGCGCACACACACACACACGCGCGCGCACACACACACACACACACACAGTCCCCACCACACCCAACTCTCCTTTACTGCAAGATCCATTTGGTGATTAGATGCAGTGCAGTGGCGGAGAGAGCGAGAGAGAGAGAGAGAGAGAGGAGAGAGAGAGAGGGGAGAGAAAGAGAGAAAGAGAGAGAGAGAGAGGAGAGAGACAGACAGATAGAGAGAAAGAGAGAGACAGAGAGAGGCAGACAGACAGAGAGACAGACAGATTGAGAGAAACAGAGACAAACAGATAGAGAGAAACAGAGAAAGAGAGACAGACAGAGAGAGACAGAGGGAGACAGACAGATAGAGAAACAGAGAGAGGCAGACAGACAGAGACAGACAGACAGATAGAGAGAGATAGACAGAGAGAGACAGACAGATAGAGAGGAGAGACAGACAGACAGACAGACAGAGAGAGAGACAGACAGATAGAGAGAGAGACAGAGAGAGAGACAGAGAGACAAACAGATAGACAGAGAGAGAGACAGATAGACAGAGAGAGAGACAGAAAGAGACAGACAGAGAGAGAGACACACAGATAGAGACAGACAGATAGACAGAGACAGAGAGAGACAGACAGATATAGAGAGAGAGATAGAGACAGACAGAGAGAGACAGACAGATAGAGAGAGACAGAGAGACAGACAGATAGAGAGAGACAGACAGACAGAGAGAGAGACAGATAGAGAGACAAACAGAGAGAGAGAGAGACAGACAGAATGAGAGAGAGATTGATAGTGTAATGTGAAGTGAGTCACTATGAGCTCACACTGAAGGACACGCCCACTGCGTCAGTGTCACTCCTTTATCTACTGCATGTGTTCATTAAAACACCACACACTGCTGTCATGCAGGGTTACAACAGGTTAAAGCTCATCAGTGCTCACTACAACAGAGCCATTCTCTCTCTCTCTCACACACACACACACACACACACACACACACACACACACACACGCATACCAAACACCCACAGAGAAACTGAGACCCAGATTCCAGCATACAGACGTAGAAATGCCAACATCGTCAGGCACGAGCACGATCCCACACAACCACATTCTCTCTCCCTCACACACACACACACACACACACACACACACAAGCAAAGCTACATGTATGTTCATTGCCATGATTTATTCATGCACCATCTTCCGTAAACACAGCAGAGACCAGGAACTCCCCCACTGTTCCAGCCTGTGCACACACACACACACACACACACACACACACACACGAATAATCACACATGCATTTGCATTGTGCCACAGATAATAAAAGTATAATTGCACACACACACACACACACACACACCCACACACACCCAGGATGCAGAAGCAGTGCTACACAGTGTGGGCCTGATCCACTTGTGATGAATCACGATCAAGAGAAATGAATCACTTTATCCCACAGATAAAGACCAGAGCGGTTTTTCAGCTTTGAGCTCTTACTGGCTGGTATGAAAATCCCGGATTAATCCCCACACACACGTGAACCCCTCGCCTGTCGCGTCTCGGTGCGATCGCAGCGTGATAAAACGGAACAGCGTTTGCATGCCGCAGACTTCCGAGGCCGATAAGATTTGCGTAAAGATTAGAAGATGATGTCATGTGCCGCCGCTGCAGAGCGACAACGACAAAAAACAAAACATGGAAGACCTGCATGTACACGGCTCTTATCATCCGTGCATGATCAAACACAGAGTTTCAAATAATACTTCTTACAGCACAGTCGCCGTCATAAGTTTACACACCCCCTACAGAACCTGCAAAACGTTAATCATTTTAAATAAAATAAGAGGGATGATAAAAATTCTGTTGTTTTTTAATTTATTTAGTCCCGCCCTGGATAAACTATTTCACATAACAGATGTTTACATATAGTCCACAAGACTATATGTAAAAAGACATGTATACAAGACATGTATACAACTGAATATCATTTACACAAATGACCCAGTTCAAAAGTTTACACACCCCTGATTATTAATACTGTGTGTCGTTACCTGGATGATCAGCGACATGATGTGTTTATGTATATATATATATATATATATATATATATATATATATATGTACATTATAAACTGCCCACTGTTCTTCAGAAAAATCCTCCAGGTCCTGCACATTCTTTACTTTTCCAGCATCTTCTGCATATTTGAGTCTTTTCCACCAGTGATTATATGATGTTGAGTTCCATCTTTTCACACTGAGGACGACTGAGGGACTCGTACACGACTATAACAAAAGGTGCAAACGTTCACGGATGCTCAAGAAGGCAGCACGATACGTTAAGAGCCAGGGGGGTGTAAACTTTTGAACAGGATCGGTGTAAATTGTTAGTAGTTTGTCTTCTGGGAAATATCACTATGTATGTACGTTATGAAGGACAGTACTGAATGGGAGAAAATAAGATTTTTAAACAAAATAATCGTTTGTTCAGGGCAGTACTAAATAAAAAAAAACCTCAATTTAATTTTTATAACTTTGGCAGATTCTGCGAGGTGTATGTACACTTACGGCCTCAGCTGTTTATGCGAAGAATATATTGCAATGTAAATGGTGCATATGGATCTGAGGAATGTGAGTATGCTGGCATGCAAGAAAAAGAAAGAAAAAAGTTAGAAAATTCAGAATCAGGGAAAAAAACAACAAACAAACAAACACACAAACAAAAACCAGATGATTTATGGGGCTGTCTTGGATGTCAGCACTTGGCAGGGAAAAAAGATGGTAAGCTTAATTAATCCTACGATCCTCCGCTCTGTCTGCGAGTTTCTTTCCTTCAAAAACAGGAAACAGCACACAGGAAGGGAAACTGTCATGTCTTACATAAACACTAAAGAATATAATTACAGACAGTACACAAAAACCTTACTGTTTTAATCACAATGCTGAAAACAATCACATTCCAACACACACACACACACACAAATGTATGACGTGAGGAGCGACAGAGACCACCGAAGCACTTCAGGACATTCCTCCTCGTGGCTCAATAACAAAGGCGTCATTCAGGCAGAGGCGCCGAGCGAGAGGCCATGTTTGTTTCTGCAAGACGGACACGCTCGACGCGAGGTATTCACGATAATCTGAGCCGACTGCTGAAGGTCCACACGAGCACGTCACGCCGCCTCGCCTGTTGTTCGTCTCCGGGCCTTATCTTCAGAGCGGCGTAATCTCTGATCTGAACCCCGCGCGTCTTGGCGGGACTTACGGCCTCCTCGCGGAGCAAAGCCAAATGTTTCCCAGAAGCCCATTTTCCTGTCCAGATACTGAAATGTTCAATGTTAAGCTAATGTTAAGTAACGCATGGGCTGAAATAAAGAGCTCAGAGAGAGAGACAGCAAGAGAGAGAGAGAGAGAGAGAGAGAGAGAGAGAGTGAAAGAGAGAGAGAGCGAGAGATTGAAAGAAAGAGAAAGTGAGCGAGAGAGAGAGCGAGAGAGTGAGAGAGAGTGAGAGAGAGAGAGAGAGAGTGAGAGAGAGAGTGTGAGAGAGAGAGAGTGAGAGAGAGATAGAGAGAGCAAGAGAGGGGCTTGACTTTACTTTGCAACCAAACACCATGCCCTGTGACCCTAATGAATGTACTCCATCTGGCAGGCCGCTTGGTAACGTCTGCACCAATCAGAGGCCTACCTGGATGTCTTGGAGACAGGTGGCTTTTCGGTTTTGGGAGAGGAAGTCGTGCTGGGCTTGGCGGTAGCAGCAGAGGCAGGTCTGGGAGCTGAAGCTGGTAAAAAAAATTAATAAAAAGGTTAAAAGACAATTTAAATAAACAAGTTGCTCAGAAAATCCTGGATTTTGTAACTATCTCTAACAATAACGCCAACGTATGCTAATATGTATTTACGTACACTGTGTTGCAATGGCATCGTTTCAGCCATTACTGGTTTTATGATAAAAATCCTAGATTTCTCGGCAATTCCAACATGAATGTGATGTAATCAACCATAGCAATAAGCAAACAAAACATGCTAGCGCAACGCTAATTGGTGGGCACTGCCTTAAATTCGTTCTTATAGATATTACTCGTTGAACAGTGCCTCTTTCCACTTACCTAGAGGTTTTGGTTTGGCTTTTTCCCCATTGACAGGTGTCTTCTTGGCCGGCTGCGTCGTGCCGGTGGTCTTTGGTGCCCCGACGGGCTTCTTCTCTGTGGTCTTGCTGGCGGTTTTGGTGGTCACTGCCCCCGTGGTACCTACAGGCTTCTTAGAAGCTGTGGTGGTCGTCTTCTTCTCGGCAGCCGCACCGGCGGTGGTCTTCTTGGCAACGCCGTTGGCTTGCGGCGGCTTCTGTACCCCGTTCGTCATGCGGCTCTGAGTGGTGCTGGGACGAGCACCAGCGGCCGACGTCTTTGTTTTGGTGGCACCCTTTGTCTTTGCTTTCGGGTCCGCGGGCTTGTCCTTGCTGGGCTTGGTGGCGGCCGCGGACGTCTCGATTGTCTGCGGTTCCCCTTGCCCCATCTCTTCCGTTTGGGAAGCGGGCGGAGCCTGCTCCTGGCCTTCCCCCAGTGGCTGCCCCTGGATCACAGGATCCGCCTCTAGCGCTACCATCGGCTCTGCCGCTCCCGAGTCGACCCCGTCTGGTTTCATCTTGGGAAACAGCTAACTCGAACCACTATCGGGTACAGTGAACAACCTACAAAAACACAGGAAAACGGTGTGAGAATCAAGACAGCTTGGGAATGATCAGGTCATTAATTAGGTCTGCCCTCTGAGAATCAGAGTCAGGGAAACAGAATCGGCATGAGAGAGTCCGGATCAGTATTAGAAGCAGCCCAAGAAGGAAAATGAAGGTGAAATGTATTCAGACTTCCAACTGGAAGGAAACAGAAGAAGCTGAGTGCTACTGGGAACAACTGTACCTTAACGACTCATCTCTAGGCTTTCAGCATGATGTTAATTATCGACACAGTGCACAGACGTGTACGGATAGAGCCATTATTTCAGAGTTTCACAGTCGATATAGCGTGGTAATAACCTTTGGCCCGACTGTAACAGTGTCTCGGTTCTCTAAAGGGCTCGTTTTCAAAGAGCGAGAAAATGAAGTGGTTTGTATTAGAGTCGCAATACCACTGTGAGTGCTTGAGCCTTGGCTGCAAACCCTTGTTACCCATGATGCCTTTGTTGTTGCAGATGTTTCATGTAGGATTTAAGAGCGACACGAAAGCATCGGAGCAGCCAGAGAGAGGCTGTGGCTTGGCCCTCGGGGGGAGGGGGGGAGGGGGTGTATGGGAAAAGAAAAAAGAAGCTTGAGGTCCCGCTGGACCCGAGGAGGAAGACACTCAATGTTCTGACTTCCGCACTGAATATGACTTTCTCTCACACCCACAGTCATTACATCATCCTGGTCAGCCTAAGCTGCCCCTTCCAATCCCCCAACCCCCCCTCCCCTCACGGCCACTTCCTTTCTCAGAAGGTCTTTAAGTGCTATATGCGCATCCCCACGCTGCTCTCGGTCACCCCTCCTCACTCCTAGTGCTCTTAGGAGTGTTTGGACAGATGGCCTTAACAGCTGATGAAACCCAGAGAGAGAGAGAGAGAGAGAGACAGAGGGAAAAGAGGGGGAGAGTGGAAGAGAAGGAGAAGTCTAGAGGGAGAGGATCCCTGTAGCTATACACACTGCCAGACAGATCTGCCTCACTTTGCCTTCATCTCTGAATGTCAGCAGAGAGAGAGAGAGAGAGAGAGAGGGAAGTCTCAGCCTTCCCAGTCAAAAAATATGTCTCAAACTCAAAAAATGATGACAGGAGCGGCAATCCCCTCCACAAGAACCCGAAGCTACGCCAGAAGCTACGCCTTTTGTCCGAGACGACTCGTTTTTTGGGTTTTTTTGTAAACACCAACATGCCTCATAGTCTCTTACATCACATTCCACCCACATTCAAAAACCTGTTAACAACCACACATCCGCCGAGCAAAACACAACTCCTTCCACAGACGTTACTGGTCCTCCTCTCCATCAGGAGAGTCGTGTGCACACCGAGACCACGGGATGTGTCAAATATTTCATCTGCGGTGCCCTCGCTGTCCCGTTTTCTTCCTTCTGGTTAAAGGGTGCTGGCCCGGGTGAGGTCCTTTCTCCTGCGTCAGAGCGATAAATCACACACTCGCTGTGCAGACACGAGCAGTCTGGGTTTTTTTTTTTGTAAATCCATGGCTGGATGATTACCAAGAAAACCGCCTGGATGTCCTGTATCTTAATGTCATGGACTGGGGGTGCGATATTTATTTATTTATGTTTACAGTGGTGTAGGAGTGTAAAGGTTAAGCCCAAATCTCACAAACTCAAACACTGATCACAAAGCTAAATCACCAGAAAATCAGACATTTTAATGATCTGTGCTCTGATTGGTTAAACTGGCTGTAAGTCCAAGCTTCTTTCTTGACCCATTACCCAGACCCATTTCTTTACTAGTGTAGCGGTTAACAAATCGTTAACCTCGTTCTCGGCAACGCATACACATATCCAACACCTCCTCCGGAATGAATAAAAAGGTCAAATAAAAAAATAAAATAAAATAAAAAAAACACCCATTTATTACCCAGCTAAACACCAATTGGAAAAAAAAAAACCCTCCGGTTTGAGAACATCCTACATCGTTTTCCTTTTTTGGCTGTCCTCCAACAAAGCGTATCCGTCCAATCCTTTCCTCCCAGATGAGAAGACGAGGTCCTCCGAGTGCTGCCACTGTCTAATCAGGTCATCAGCACATTTTAAGGGCAATTTGCACGGTGCTCTTGTGATATGAGGTCATGCGCAACACAGGGTTGTATGCATTTATGAATAAATGCATTTCTGAATGTGCCTTCAGATGTTCCCAGAGTGGGAAAGCAAGAGCAAAATCAATGAGGAATGAGGCCCAGCAGGAACTAGCAAGCTAATGCCATCCAGCTCTGGACGTACTGTGCTGGTGGCTTGCTCCCAGAGTTTAACAATCCGACACAAACTGCTAGCAACTAAACATCCCAGCCAGTGCTAATAGCACTGATGAATAGCTCGCTATAGCAGTCCATAGTGTGTGGGGTTTTTTTTTGGCCTGTAAGACACTGTGGCTTTTCTTTAAATAGCCATCAGTGGAGGAACTGCAGGGGGGAGGGGGAGGGGGTTTGCATGCAGCAAAAGATGACGCAGAAATCCTCCGCTTTATATGACTGTTTCTGGGAAAGAAGCTTTCATCAGCTGTTCACTTCTCCAAGGCTCTGGTTTGGCGCTTTAAATGGGTGCTGCTAAAGCTTTTTGACCCAGTAATCATCAGCAATTTATCACCGTTTGGCATTTTGCTGAGACCAAGCTGGTCTCGCTAATGCACCGTGGTGCCTGAGCTAACCGCAGCCAATCCCTGAGTGCCAGACTGAGACAATGCAGCATCTCTGTCCAGCATCTCCACACTATCCGTGTCCACCAGAGGCGGTAGTGGACCCTCGCCCATGTCCCCGATCCTAAATGCGCAGGAACACAGAACCCCTGGGTTATTTCTTCCATTTACTAATGAAACGTACCAGAGCCCGCTCCTACATTTGCGGTCTGAATTGGTTGGATTAGCCGACCAAGCAGTCATGCACCTTCCACGTGAACCTTCTTGACCCTGAAACAACAGACCAACAGATGGTAGGAATGCAGTCAAGAAACTGCACAACAATGACTGGATGAGTTACAAAAATCTCATGGTGTTCATTTTGAGAGTTTGGTCACCCCTATCCTGAAAAAGACATACAGAGGTGCCCGCTTTGACGAGAAAATCAAAGCAGCTCGTTAGATTAGGTGACGAGTTTTTACAAATTTGTTCTTCAGATGTGGGCCAAGCAGCAGTAAGAAAACAGCGAGGTAAAAGTCTGGTATAAGCGCTACTTAATTATAAGTAGCTCCTCTATTTTTCAACCAAACACAGCCCCACCCATTTGTTTTCTATTGGCTCACCTTTCCCCTTCAGTGACTTGGCTTTTCAACTGGGATCATTTTATTCATGATACTTTCCAAACTGAATTCATCTCTAAGAACTAAAGGTTCTGGTGTAGAAATTACATGAATGTTTAGACCGTGAGAGGGTCATGGAACAGAGCTGCCTTTAGTTAAACAAGCGATGTCTTTCACAACCGCAGAAATACCCCACGGGCTATTTGTGTCCATAACGCCAACGAGACGCTGCTGCTGCCGAGACTGATACCATTAGCAGGCTGAACTGACACCTTTATTATGTCATCCTACCCATCATGAGACTCCGGAAGGAAGCGTTGGATCATCACTGCTAGAGGGGAGGACCCGGTGCGCATGATGCTCTCTATGTTCATGTTTACAAAATCTGAGGACATTCTCAGTACACCCCTTGGCCAGAAGGTCAGGAAGCCACCTTGGCTCGGTGCACAAACAAACTGCTGTGAAACAAAGCTCACTGGACTCCAGCAGATTCTTCCCAGAATACATGCAGAGGAGGGGGCCGAGAGGAAGGAGCTGGGATGCCTGTACAGGTGGTGATGTCAGACCATAACAAATGCCTTTTTGAGGCCATTGGCTTGTGGGGGAAGTGGGAAAACAAAACCGAATCGCTGGGGGAATGCCAAGGGCTTTAGAAAGAGAGTGGGACTTGGTAGTGAGTAAGGATGTTGTCGTTTTTTTGTTGTCGTAACTTGGCTGGTAGGCCAACAGCTTATGTGTGGCAGGCACCTGGGCTCTGTCCAATTGTAGGATAAGTATTCCTTGTACTGTAAATAGGATTTAGGCAAGTTTTTTGTTTGCGGATCCGGGAGGCCACGCGGCATCAGTGAACGCCATTTTAGTTCACCGAGCATCCTAGTATATCAGGAAGGGAAAACTTCGACTTGGTGTAATTAACTGGGAATCATTTGTACTCTCCATCCATGGATGGTCTATTATTCTGCCCTTGGGGCTACACATGCCCCGTCATCCCACCGGTTCTGATAAAGGCTTAGGCCGTACATGCAGGCCGAACGGGCACGAGTCATCCTGGCCGCAGGCTCTGGAGGGGGTTGATCCCTTGGGGCAGAAAGATTAAAACACGCCAGGGCTCGTTAACCCTGTACAAAAGCCTGATGCTAATCCTGCTTGATCTGCCTGACCATCCTCCGGCCTATGGGGCAAGAAATCAAAGAGCAAAAGAGAAACAGAGAGCTAGTGTACGGCAGCAAACAAATAAACCACACAAACCACACCAGTCAACGCCACAAACGTTCTCATTTTGATGAGCTTTAGTCTTGGCGAACTAAAGGGCCAGCAGGGGCGGTTACAAAGGCAGCGTTGTGGCTCGAGACCGGAGCAGAGGGGGCAATGACTACGCATATAAGCACTCACTCTGCGTGGACGAAAACGCCACAGATATCAACGTTCTGCCCGTGACTCGTCAGTGTAGGATGAAGTAGGAAGGCGTTTAGGTGATCTCAAGAGACATTTGTAACCTGAAGACCAAAATCCATTATCCATTATCCTGCTCACAGCGAGAGCCTCTGCCGGGGGGGGGGGGGGGGGGGGGGGCAAATTAGATAAGTAGTGATCAGGAGCAGCTGGTGGGGTTCAATCAATATCGCTGGACTGTGTGTGTCCATGTGTGCACATGGTCTTCTCTTACACACACATGCACCATGATGGGTGGAGATAACATCTGTGGCAGGCAGCCAATTTGCCTGGCTAGATATGGAAGGGAAAGGCACACACACACACACACACACACACACACACACACACACAGTACTCTACCTATAAGAGGATTACCTATCCTTTCCGCCAGGCATGGCACAGATGGAACACACACACTCAACCTACTGTGAGCGAATGCACAATAACGAACAGCTGAGTCAACTGATGCGCTCCGGACTCTCTACAGCAAACAAAAAGTTGACGGCACCCTTTAATTCAGTGCGGCGTTCGCTATAGAGCCATTCACGGGACACCGAGTCGTACACCAAAGAGCGCTTCATCGCCGCAACAGCGTAACAACAATACCCGTTTTATTAAATTTTTTCCCTCTGACTGTAAACAGGTTTCCATGGAGCGCTTGTTTGCACTCAGTGAGTATTCGCAGTATTCAGAGGGTCACGTGTGCTCCACGCACTGCGCTATACGCCCTATTAATAAAGCGCTTGCACGGATAAAATAAATAAAGATGAACCAACAGCACTCTTGCACTGGTGACAGAAGAGTCTCTTAATTTATTTATTCTCTGTGACGAGAGGTAAATACTGCTTCAGAGCAACTCTGGATCATATTTAATAATGTTTAAAGTGACTCAGCACCAGTGAATGGATAGATCTGGTCATGTGACCTTTCAGGGAAAACCTGGGAAAAAAAAAAAAGGTTGATCCGACATGGGAGGAAGAAAAAGAAGGTATTTGAGTCAATCCAGAAAAGACTGGAATTGGGTTTTAACTGGAAATGATTAGATATTCTGTAGAGACTTTACACTTACGATGGGTATCGGTATGGGCTGATACTCAGGGTTGCAGTGATGGTGGTATCCTGCCATCTGTACCACAGTGCATTACATCTTATCTTCCCTACTTCATTACTCAGTGTGGGGAACAGGACTGAAACAGATACTCATAATAAAATGAGAAGGAAATGCAAATCCCATCCCAGTCCAGACTCCTAACCTCAGGCTCGCTGATAACATTTAACAAAGAACATGGCTCTTGTGGTGGCTTTGTATGCAAACAGCCCTCGTATCTGATTATTAAGTGATCCGATTTATGTAAAATAATAATAAATTCAGTTACAGCTATACATATAGAGCCTATTTTTCCACAGTAAGCTTCCAGACGTTACAGTATGAATCCGACTCCAGTGCTACAGTCTGTAAATCCCAGCATGTAGCGGTTTTAGAGGAAAATTGACCTCCGCCAAAGGTCGCCTCCCGTTAAAACAATCTAGAGCACGCAGTGACAGTGGAAACGAGCACGACGCTGCCCCGAAAAACCCCACGGCCAACTGTCCTGCGTGACAACTGCACCTCGCCTGTGGAGCCTTTTATCTGTACTGCAGCAGCAGGGTAACGTAATCTGGGACGAGCACAAGCAACTACAGGAAAACCACAGCTCCGTTGTTTTGGCACGGCCATCTTGGGAAAAGCCACGCAGCGGTCGCCCTGGAGAGTATCGATTGGTTGCTGCGGTTCAGATAATCGCTCCGCTGTAGACACGAGTGCCAGCTACCACGATTATTAATGGAGGTGGTTGTGACATTCGTGGGGTCATTCAGTTCTTTCCCGTAATTATTCTGGGAATAAGGGAGCCAGATGGCCAATCAGAGCACAGAGAGAGAGAGAGAGAGAGAGAGAGAGAGAGAGAGAGAGAGAGAGAGAGAGAAGACGGCTGAGTCATGCGCACCATCCCCGGGCTGCAATGGCGGCTATTCATCATGACATGATACATGAGTTATTGTTGTCTACCGGAATATCAGGCTTTCAGTGTGAACGAGGGGAACAAACAACGGCATGGCACAATGCTCGAGCTGTGAAGCCTTGACCAATGACTGTATACAGACGTCGCTATTATATATATACATAAATGTCAATCATATCATATAATTTTCTCCACATTTTATAATAATAATAATAAAGTCATCAAAACTCTGGAGTAACATAAATGGAACTATGGGAATTATGTTGTGATGAAAAAAAAATCCAAATTAAATCAAAATAATTTAATATTTTATCATCTAGAATTTGCAGAAATGTATTCTTGGCGTTTTCTCAAGCGATGTCTTGAGGAATTTCCCTGAGATGATTTTTAAACAGTATTAAAGGAGTTCACACCAACGCCGGACTCTTATCGCCTGCTTTTCGGAATATTTCCCTCCGAGTCGTCCGTTTAAATAAAGATTTAATTTGTAAATAAAATGTTAGTTTTCTAATGAAGGAAACGAAAATGTCGGCACGATTATATTTTTGTCTACAACGCCGACTTCACGCATTTAATCACACACCTTCAGATCAAAAGCTTTTTAACGATCATGAGAAATGGTTCAGTCGGGTTTCCACAAACTTTTGACCCATGGTGTGTATATAAGATATACTACGTTGTCATACACAATATCTTATAATAAATTATATACTTGTTTTTAATTATATATTATACATTATATTAATATACGCTTTATAACCACGTTCCCAAGTGACCGCTCTATCTGCCGTGTCACTTTCATGAAACTGACATTCGGTGAGGAGGATTATGGGATTGCGTTCTTTAAAAAGGGGCGTACACGACACAATGTGTTTGTTAACAGTAAGGTAACAGTAAGGTCCTTTACACAAGTGGGTCCAGAGAAACACAATAATATCTTCCAAACATCAAGATATGGATGACTACTGCAACAAGACCAATGCGACAGTGTCTGGACCCAACGTCTCAGTTGGTATCAGAAGAGAGAGAACAGCTGGGAAAGACGAGCTTTAGTATCAGTGCAGTGTGGGCGGGTTTCTTTTTCCCCCCTCCCTCTTTCGGCTGCTCCCGTTTTGGGGTCCGCACAGCGGACCGCATATTGAAACCGGCACGAGTTTTCTGGGCTTGGGACTGGCACCGAGAGCCTGGCACCGAGAGAGCGCTAGCTCCTGCGACCGTCCAGCGGCCGGGGGTCGGTTCCCTGACCGGGAATCGAACCTGGGCGAGAGTGCCGCACGCTAGCCACTAGTCCACCGGGCCGGTCAAACCAGACGTTACGACATCCTAAAGTCGTAAAAAAAATGCAAGGCCGTTATGATCAATCACGCGGGTTCTATAAACGTGTAACTGCTTCTCTGGGATCAAATGCATTCAATCTACAAATGCACCTTATTTATACGTTCATGACATCCTTGGCTCGAGCGATAATATCTTTTCCTCGTGTACCGTTTAAAGAGCGACAGACGGCTCTGAAAGAAGATGACGGCCATCTTGGGTCTTTTGTTTGCTGAGTCGCAGACGAGTAAATGTAGGCTCTGACATCGAGATCAGAACCGATTCCGGCCTCGAGACTTACGTGGTATCGAATCAATCTGGTGATAAAACTAACGTGACTCACTCCATCATCATCATCACCTTCATCAGGGACAGTCAGAATTTGGCGAACCAACCAGACTGTAACCTGTTTGCTCTCCTGACTTGACTTACGATAGCGAAAGGGATCGAGGCGTTCGCTGTCGTAAGCGTCGCGCTCAACATGCGTTCACCCTGAATAAGATCGTGGAGCTTCTTCCTGCTCAGATCATAGCGCTGTAGGATGATTTATCCGACGAGGCGTGGGATACC
>NC_071266.1:26737423-26754923 GCF_023375685.1 Ictalurus furcatus
TCTTTCCACGCGCCATGCCCAGTTCCCGCCCTTTTCACTTTTTCTTTCTGTCTGTCTGTCTGTCTGTCTTTAGTTTTCAGTTGACTCATGGGGGATTTACTTTGTTAGACTGAATTTCTGAAGTTTTTTATATACATATATGAAACCAATAAAAGATGCACAAAGAAAACATGGAAGAATTAGGTTGTTTTTTTGTTTGTTTGTTTGTTTGTTTGTTTGTTTGTTTGTTTGCAGCCAGTGATTGGATCCATTGTGCCCCCTTGAAGGTGTGAATGTGAATGGAGGTGATGGCGAAAGACGGCCATTTTGTGCTCCCAACTTTGTGGCAACAGTTTGGGGAAGAACCACATATGGGTGTGACAGTCAGGTGTCCATATACTTTTGGCTTTATAGTGTATAATCCTGAAGTGAATATGAACTATATAGTGAATACTGAAAATATTACATTATAATGTTGATTTAGAGGAACTACCCTAAGTGTGCATTAATTGTCTAGTTGAAATAAGCCTCTCATAGATGGAATCCGAGGTCCATGTTGGGGTGGTAAGGTTTATTTCAAGAGTGGCCACTCGCAAGGGCGAGGCCACCAGGCCGACAGCTGCAACATCATCTCCTCGCCGTAGGAGAGGACACGTGGTGAGCGGGCTCGTGTTTTATCATCGTTAACTTCAGTGCATTCATTTTCGGCTGTTCTAGTTAACATGACTAATGAATGGCCGCTAACACCTTAAAATGGCTCCAACCAGATGTAGCACTTCAGTGGGAAAACGCATTTACATCAGTGTTCATACGTACCGATGAACTGTAAGTGCACACACACACACACACACACACACACACACACACACACACACCATACACATAAAACCCATCCATAACATTCCAAATTAAAGTGCCCCTTTTATGCTTTTTCAGATATTACCTTCATATCCTGTAAGACGCGTAAACGCTTAACAATATCGCGACTGAGTGGGGTATTACTGATGTATTTCACGTCGTAGAATAAAACGTGAACATATCTTGAGCTTGTGTTCACCACAGAGCTTATTTCAGGCATTAAACCAAAAACCCATTCAAAACCCCCATTGAGTTCGGGAGTGCTAACATGCTAACTCATTCCTGCAGCACTCTATCGCTGTGGTATGAGAGGAAAAATGATTTAAAGTGTTTTATTTATTAAAGTGTTGGACAAATACTGTTCATTGTTCAAAAGAGTTGAACCAACATAGTACGTAGTCCTAAAATGCCCTTCTCTGTGTATTTAAAAACTTAATAACGAGCGTGTGTTTTAAATGAAATGTTAAAATGGAGCACTCTGGCTCTGCTGATCCGTAGCTGTGTTACATGTGAGTCTTTTGTCTTCTGGTGTGCTTTTTTTTTGGTCTCTTTTTATCTAACATCTCTTTCTCTCTTTCTCTCTCTGTCTGACTGGCACTTTAGAGGCAGAAGTCAGGGTGGGTTTTGGCATATGTCTCTCTCTCTCTCTCTCTCTCTCTCTCTCTCTCTCTCGCTCTCTCTCTCATTATCCCCTCCCTCTTTCCCTCCCTGTGTCTGCTCGCCTGTCTGGAGGAGCCAGTCTTTTGTGCTGGCTTAGATTTGTCCTCTTCGGTCTCACGCAAAATAGGTTCTCTCAAGCTCACCACCTGTCCAACGTTCCTCTCGGTCTGATATCATTACCGTCTAATTCAGACGCATATTGCGATACTGATGCATTGTTACTATACACAGAACACACTTCTGTTCTCTACACATTGGTCTGACACACTCGCACACGCCCTCAGCCCACACACGCTCTAGATTAGAACAAGGAGTGGGGCAAAAACTATTACTCCACAATGTTCGGAGGTTAGGAGGAGTAGGTCACAGCACGTCTTAGTAAGCTTTTAGGCAACATTTATTTAAGGCATGATTGTAAGTAGTGTAACGAACAATTGAAACCCATTTAAAGTGTCTAGAAATATACTGTGTAGTTAGCATTCCAGTTATCATTAGCAACAGGGCTAATAGACTACTGTCTGGAATTCTGTCTGGAATTGTAAGCAAAACTGACCCCACTAATGAAAACCGAAAATTCTTATAATGCATTTAGGACAAAATCAGCAAATGATGTTTTAAATAATTAGAAGTTTTTCATCTGGTTCAGCTTTGTTCCCAATCCCTGATCCCCATTGTTCTCAACAACCAGTCACTGATAACCTTTGTTCCCAATCACTGATAACCTTTGTTCCCAATCACTGATAACCTTTGTTCCCAATCACTGATCACCTTTGTTCCCAATTACTGATCACCTTTGTTCCCAATCACTGATCCCCATTGTTTCAACAACCAATCACTGATCCCCATTGTTCTCAACAACCAATCACTGATAACCTTTGTTCCCAATCACTGATCCCCATTGTTCTCAACAACCAATCACTGATAACCTTTGTTCCCAATCACTGATCACCTTTGTTCCCAATTACTGATCACCTTTGTTCCCAATCACTGATCCCCATTGTTCCCAACAACCAATCACTGATAACCTTTGTTCCCAATCACTGATCCCCATTGTTCTCAACAACCAATCGTTGATCACCTTTTTCTTAAAGACCAATCGCTGATCACCATTGTTCTCAACAACCAATAACTAATCACCATTGTTCTCAAAGACCAATCACTGATCACCACTGTTCTCAACAATCGATAACTGATCACCATTGTTCTCAACAACTAATCCCTGATCACCATTTCTCCTAACGACCACTCACCAATCATTATTGTTTGTTCCACTTGTGCACTCTTCCTTTTAGTCTGTCTATTTACAGTGATAAAAGTGAGTTATTCCATCCAAAACGGTTTTCCTTCAGACACAAAAAGCGTCTTCAGAAAATCTTCCTTCTAATGTTTTGATGTGCAAATGACTGTGACTGTTCAATGAGCATGCAAATTGCTCTGTGACATCGTATTGAGATTTCTAGCATCTTTTTGAGTACACGTTCGCGACTTTCCCCTGAAAGGAGTTGGCAATGCTGCTTGACACTAGCATTCGGGACACGCCCTTAATCACTCCTCAAAGAACCAGAACATTCTACTCGCTCCGAGTCCTGTTGCTCCCTTCCTCCTCCTCCTCCTCATGCTCTCGTCCATTTTCTCCACCACAGCAGTGGCCATGATCTCACCCCATCAACAGGACAAACAGACCGAGTGCAAGCCAAGGCTGGCATTTCAGAGGCCGCCGAGACGGAGGTGTTGGCTCTGCTCAGCCGCCCACACAAAGGGAGGAAATGTACCGGTAGCGGAGGAGCGGCATACTGGAGACGCAGGAAGGGGCAGGGCAGCCGAGCCGCCACTCACTTCCCTTCCCTTCCCTTCCCTTCGCTATTAGAGTCGGCGTGTTTGTGTGTGATCGAGGAGTCGCGCCCGACTCTGCAGCTGGGCAACACCACACAAAGGAGCTGGCACACGGTCAAACGCTGACAGACACCAGCACAGCCGCACAACAGTACAGGCTCTATCAATACACACACAAATACACTGTCAAGCCCAGCCTTGGCACTCAGACTGCTCCTGAGGAAGAACTCACACTCTCTCTCTCACACACACACACACACACACACACACACACACCGTGTCAAACACAGAAGCATCTCAGGTATCTCAAAAAACACCTGCACAAGACACACTCTTGCAATTGCAAGTCCTACAACTCACGCTCAACACACACACACATGCACGCTGCACATACTCGATTCCACTTGTCAGTACAAATGCACAAAGGAACTGTGAGTGTGTGTGTGTGTGTGTGTGTGTGTGTGATTAGATGGAAGTATGCAGGCACACCCAGCGCAGTTCATAAACCACTGGATTTCAGGCCTGCACATAAATAATGGACGCAGTTCGAGCCGGAGCAGATGCAAACTGTGGGCGATGATGTGAAAAGAAAGCATACGCCTTGCAGGTTAGCGCTCGTGCTAACCGGGTTGCCTCCGAGGGAGTGTGGTTTCCCCGGAGACCAGAACGTGCCAGAACAGCACCTGATTAGCATATTTCACATTAGGAAAATTACAGAGGTGCAAGCAGAGAGCTACAGGCTAATCCACGCTAACAGCGAGAAGAGCTCCAAGACAGTGAATATCAGCTCTCTGAGCTAGGTTCGGGTTTGAGCAGTATCGTAACGAGCGAAAGGTCATGAGGTTATGATTCAAATCCCAGCCACTGCCAGAGAGACACGGTCAAAATAAATATCATAGTGCTTTTCAGTCGAGTAGAGAATCTTGGTTCCCATGATTCTCTGGAAAGTTCTGCAGACTTTTGCAGGATCAGCTCTCAGCGTCTCTTCAATGCGAATAATGAGATCTTAGCAAGTGAAAAAATCTTAAATATAGGCAAACTATTATTTATTTTTATTATTATTGTTATTATTGTCAAACTTAGGGAAGATCAGACCTTTGACATATTTAAAGCTCAACTCAAGACATACTATTTTAAACTAGCATTTGCTTGCTGATGTTTACTTTTATTTTTTCGTGATTATTAGTATTATTTATTTATTTATTTATTTATTTATTTAAAAAAATTCCTGTGTACTGCTTATTTTGTGTACAGCACCTTGAGAAGCTGCTTTTAAAGGCGCTCTACAAAGTAAAGTTTATTACTGGTGGTGGTGTTGTTATTGTTATTATTATTATTATTATTATTAATGTATTTTAATCCTATCTATATTTTTAATATTATATATTGTATACTTTTCAAGTCTGAAATTATCAATCAGTAGACAATTTAGCTTATTTTAAGTGTTTATCTCCATATAAACACGATCATCTCAGAATGGGAAATATTACATCAATTTAACTATATTGAATTTATTCAGTATATTTTTAACTTCACCTAATTTGGTTGAAATTCAGAAAGCAGTTCTACACTGTACAGTACATCTGTGAGGATTTCAACATGTTTAGGGCTCCTAAGAGCACATGTTTGTGTTGCACCTCTGGGTTTGGGGGTTCGAGTCCCACCTCCGACCTGCGTGTGTGAAGAGCTTGCATGTGCTACGGGGGGGTTTCGTCCTGGTACTCCAGTTTCCTCCCAGCAGTCCAAAGACATGCGCTGTAGTGTGTGATTGTTCCCTGTGACGGGTTGGCACCTCATCCAGAACGTCCCCTACGATAGGCTCCGGCGCCCCACGACCCTGTGTAGGATAAACGGTATGGACGGACGGAGGTTCCTTTAGGACGAATGACGCGTCTGAAGGACAACGTTAGACTATCAATGATGACGTTTACATGCGTTACATTTTATTAAAATCCTCCCATACTCTATACTGAGGTGGTTGTCGTTACCATGGCTACGTTACCACTCCCGATCTTGGCCCTTTTAACATTTCCAAGCCCTGCTGCTTATAAAAATTTTCATGTCATTCATTTTTCACTTGTTTTTATTTAATATAAAGGATAGTAAAGTATAGACCTAGTTCATGAGCGCTGTTCCGTACCAGCACGAGGAGCACCGATTTAAAGCCGGGCCGGATCTACTTCAGAGGCGTCATCAGTAAGTAGGAGAATAACACACAGTGTGTAGTGACGTGGTGTGTATTCTGTGGACACGCCGGACACGCTGATAACGTTATCATCTCTGATTTCTTCCACTGGATTTATTCAAAGTATTTTGTTCTGTACAGTGAATGATTTTCACAGCTGGAATTTCGGTCTGGTCAAGACGGTATTCTAGATGCTAATGTTCCCGGGCCATCAGCTTTAATAGAGCTCCTTTCTTTTAAAATAAATAAATAAATAAATAAATAAACCCTGACAGAGACAAAGCTCCTTTTCCTTTCATCAAGCCAAAAGAGTCCAGTTTTCCACACAGCGGCAGAGATAACAGCTCCTCTTAAGGCTTTTATGTGATTCAGTAAGATCGCTCTTTCATGAGTACAGAGTGGTGGATTAGTGCAAAAAGGCCACTTTGGATTAAACATGCAGGCTCGGGGACGACAGACTGACAGGTGATGAGGTGCTTTTAAAAGCACAACACGGAGACAGGCTTCCTGATGCTCCAGTGCTCGTGGGGTTCGCTTCTCCCCTGGGGCCAGACTCTCAACAGACCTGATACACACACACACACACACACACACACTCTCACTCTCTCTCTTTCTCTGGGGTGATATGGTAAGTGCTTCCTGTGTCCTGGCTCTATTGTTGAGTGAATAATATATGACAGAGTCGAGGGTATGGGACACACCGCTGTCCTGTCACTATAGTCAATTTTCTGACTGGCATCGTCAGCTGTGTCCCTCATTCTTCCTTCTTTTTTTTTTTTTTTCCAGTGACCCCTCACCCCCACCACAAAAAAGCACACTTCCCTGTATCTCGTACTAAAAGTGTTCACTGTATTGAAACACCTAACTCATCTTCACATGCACATTCACGTGTAAATTATTGGTGATATATATGTATATATCCTAGGATACATTTATATCTATATATTTGTATATTATCTGTATATCCATTGTATATAACCCATGGATAATCGGGTTACTGTTGTATATTCAATGTACAGATCTCTCACATTTATGCATGCATAAAACTTGCGCAAATATATATATACACACAGTGTATATTATATTATATATGTATATATATACACACACACAGTGTATATTATATTATATATGTATATATACACACACACAGTGTATATTATATATGTATATATATATATATATATATACACACACACACACACAGTTTATATTATATATGTATATATATATATATACACACAGTGTATATTATATTATATATGTGTGTGTGTATATATATATATATATACACACACACACACACACACACACACAGTGTATATATGTACACACATATATAATGCCTATTACAGTTTTTCTATTATAACAGTGTAATTTACCGTTCATATCGTTATCTACTCAATAGCTACTGCACATATTCACTGGCCATCTACTGCCTTCTTATTTATTTATTTGTTTATTTACTGTATATATAGTATATTTACATATTTGACCTGCATTTGTTCATTTGCACAAAGCTACTACTTCACTTCTGGTAGATGCTAAACTGCATTTGATTGCTGAGTAACTGTACTGTACGATGAGAATATAGTTCTTTCTGTCTGTCTGTCAGAAATCAGTGATATTAAAAAGTGATGTGATATTGCTGCAGTGTGCAGCGTGTAAAGTTATTCTCTAACATTTTTAACATTTTAAAGGTCATTTTATTTATTTTTTTTGCAGAACTAATTAGAAAATGATAGCACATTTACATTTTAAATCTATTTTTAAAAAAGTATATAATGCATTTCTTATTGTTGTAAAAAATTCGAATGTTCGTTAGTTTTTTTGTAGATGAACTCTTTCGGCGTGGAAAGTTTACTCGTATGTCGTGTGATACGTATTTTTTTTCTGTAGGGGACGCAAACTTTTACACTCAATAGTATTTTCAGGAATTGTGTCATGATTAATGGAAGAATTGAACACGAATATTTATATATAATTGCAGATTCCTCGGTTAGTGTCAGGACTTCAGTATCTAATGATTATCAACACTCAGACCTGCGATAGCGTTATTACAGTCCCTTCCAAAAGTATCGGAACAGCAAGGCCAATTCTAACATTTTCGCTAAACACTGAAGATATTCGGTTTTCAGATCAAAAGGCGAACATGAGACGACAGGTCAGAATTTCAGCTTTCATTTCTTCATGTTTACATTTAGACGTATTAAACAGCTTAGAACGCGGCATGTTTTGTTTGACGCCCCCCCGATAAAAAATATTGGAACATGCAACTGGCAGGTGTTTCTTGCTGCCCAGGTGTGCCCTGTCAAACTGATTGTTTAAAGAATTAACAGCTCTACTCTTGGTCTGACTAAAACCAACCTAGGTTTCACCTGTGAAGACTGCGTTTTTTTGAAAAAGGATAAACCAACATGAAGACCAGAGAGCTGACTATAGGAGAAAAGCGAGCCATTCTGAAGCTGAGCAAAGAGGGAGAAAATCGATCAGATTTTAGAATTTAGAATGTATGAATGTAAGAGGCTGCAGTAAACGCAACATAAAAGAAAAACGCAAAAATCTGACGATGTCACCGAATCGCAGGATTGATGCAGTTATCTTAGTATATCCCTTGCTAAGAATTTTTTTATTATTATTTGTAATTAGGAGAGAATGTGAAAGAGACGTCTTAGCGGTCTCAGACTTTTGGACTGCACTGTATAATTCATGACACTGAATGTCATCAGTAAAATAAAAATGTTTAAAAAAATCAATAAAAAACATATTATAAATACTATATTCATGCACTTAACGAACTCGTCGCGCCGTATAAACGAATACAGTTGGCATTGTTTACCCAGCAGACATACATTTAGGTTTTTTATTAGATCCATTTCCTCCAGCCCTTTCCTCTTCAGGCGCTATATCGATTATCCGGGATTCAGTGCTCCCTCTAACGCACTGCGTCTGCTCCTATACACTCCTCGTCCAAACATCAGGACCCGTCCAAATTGGTGGCTTTCAGAGCAGCCAGAGACACAAAGCAGCGCGTTGGCAATTAACACTTCCGTCTGAACGACTTCCTGTGCAGCTGTGTTGTGTTTAATCGCCCACTTGCTTAGGGATTATCTCTCTTTTTTTTAAATAATAAAAAAAACAACAAGGACAAAACAAAAGAATTAATCCGACGCTAAACACCCGTCCTCTGCTCATGTGAATTACTCTGACTCAGCAGTGTGTCTGGTCCGCTCTCCTTCACAGCACAAAGAAGACACGAGGTTTATTTTTTTTTACATTTTTTATTTTATTTTTAAAAGACATAGAACACAAGAGTCGACGTAACGGATCCGAGCATCGAGAGCGACGGTTTAGCGTGAACACCTCAAACCGATTCAGCGTTCTTTTCAAACTCCTCATCGGAAAATGTGGAAAGGAATGAAAGCACACAGAAGGGGAGAAATAATTCAATACACTTAAACATAGATCCGAATAAATGACATGAAACAAATCAGCGAGAATTCCATTCTAAAGAGAGGAGACGATCCCTTTTTAAGAGTGTCTCAATAACTCCCACACGGGCTACGCAATTCATTTCGGTTTCATCAACAGGGATAATAACAAGGGACCTAACTGGAAAACCTTTTCTGAAATAGATCCGCCTCCGGAATATCAGCTAGAAGACCTGATAGTGTGGTTTGGGTATCACGTCGCCCTCCATGCTAGCTTTTGTTTTTTCCGACTTTCCCTTCCTCCTTTCATCTCCGTTCCTCCGTGTGCAGATACAGACGTGTGCTCGCCTCGACAGCCCCACACGGCTCGTCATCCCTCAGGAAAAAAAACAACAAAAAAAACCCCCTGTTGTACCTGCGCCTGGAATTTACACTTCAAAACAGAGGGGAAATAAAGCAGGGCTGGAGATCTGTGAGATGAAGACGTAGCTGCAGTGTTATGACGCTCGCTACACAGTATCTCTGATCACACAATGCGAGAGGGAAATGGTTAACTTCAAGTACAGTTAATGTTATTTAATCCCCCCCCAACTCCCCCCCCCACTCCCCACTAGTTTGGACACGTCTGAATGAATGTTTTTTTTTTTTATCCAATCTAAAAGCTTGCAATTTGACAAAATTGTGTCACAAGAGGCGATCTGTGGGGGCCAAGCACCACTTGCAGATCCCACACCTAGTGGCTAGTTGTTGCCAAGTAACATAGAACATAAACATAGAGCATGAATGTACATCCAGTTAATTTCAGGCACCGCTCAGGAGCTCGGTGCGAACACGGTCAAGCGTGTGCTGCGAAATGACAGGCAGGTGGCAGCCATGTTTGTGGAGTAACCCGCTCGACAGCAGGAATCTATTTACTTACTGTATGACTTGAAATAAAAATGGCTTCACGATAACTGGCGTACATCTGAAACTACTCAGGGCTCACGAGAGAAATAGCTGAGAAATAAAGTCGAAAGCGGGCAGTTCCGCATCGTGCAAACTGGACGTCTAAAACGCTAAACACCCGAGTCATCGTACGTCAGGGTGCAGTCGATAAACATGAAGAAAAGGACACCACAGAGCTTTAAAAGCGAAACAAAAACAAACAAATCAAACAGTCACAGCGGCATAGGATCGGATTCAGGTAAGGGGCGTGGCCTGAAGTTAAAGGCTTAAAGAACTGATTCATAAGACGATAAAGTTGATTCGTATGTTTAATACAGACGCAGTCCTCCGTTTCCTGCAGTTGTTGCGGTTACTGAAACGTGATTTAGACGTGCAGTGACGATCATCGTTCCTTACGTGTTGTAAAACTTTATAAAAAATAAATAAATAAAAAAAAGACACACATTTCTGAGGAACACCACACACTTTTTAGCTTGGTCTCGTTTGAAAAGGTCGCTTGTTTACTGATCCGAAGCATCGGATCGTTAGCTGACGAGTCGAGTGGGACGTATTCGGGTGAGGAGAAACGTCTAAACCCTGCACGGGGAGAGCTGCTCCTTCACACAACACGTCCTTTTCATTAATCTCCCTTAATGTGCTTTTTGAATTGAATCCAGTACATTACGCCAAGCTGACGCACTCGAAATCTTTAAGGCCTCCGAGTCCACTCTCTGCAGCATCGGAGAAGCTCAGGCGCACTCGGACTTGGACGCGAGAGAGAGAGAGAGAGAGAGAGAGAGCAGAAATGAGAAAGAAAGAAAGAAAGAAGGGGGAGAGAATGGCCCCGTGGATAATAACCTCCCCTGGTCAGAGTCACTCCCTGTCTTTCTCTCTCTTTCTCCCTCTCGGCAGGGACGGCGTGGATGAAAAGGCCAGCGGAGCCAGACTCCAACTGCGGCTCCATTAAACACACTCTCGGTTCTCGCATATAAATATTGATGCCTTGGTGAAGCTGCGGGCTACGCTCTTTTTTCCCCTCTCTCTCTCTCTCTCTCTCACACACACACACACCACAGGGATGAAATGAAAGACAGGAATGAACAGAGAGGTGAGCCAGCTGTGAATAAGGCTACCGGAGATTTCTGTGTGATGGTCAGAATTGGATATGTGTGTGTGAAGAAACATGTGCTGCCCACAGACCATTAAATATAATACAATGCCACTATGTGTATCCGTATCCAGACTGAAACCTGAAGTAGGCGTGGCCTAAATCTGTTTTAAAAAATAATAATAAATTATTTAATTCACTGTGAAACCTGGATGTATAAATGTCAGCAGTGTCAGCATGTTGTGTGAGTTCTGGCTCTGACAGTCCCTCATCCTCAGCTACCTCACTCCAGTTCATAATCGGTCTCAAACAGATATGTGGGCGGGGCTGTTTTGGTTTGTTTTTTTGTTTTTAATCCTACCTACAAAGTTTTCTTTGCACCTACTTGTGAAATTAGGTTTTTTTTTTTGTGCATTTTAGTTCCCAAAATATAAACAACTTCAACCACAGCGACTCTGACCAGGCGGTTACTAAGGATGAAGAAAAGACGCATCCTCACGCAGGATCCCAATCCCAACGCACACCTCGAACTCTCCTCCTATTTACATCCGCGTTCGTATCCGATTAAAACCACATCGTCCGTTTCGTTCTGAATAACGTGTTCGTGTCCAGTTACGTGCCTGGAACACGTACGGTTCAATAAATAAATTAAACGCAATAAAACATCATGAATGAAATCGTTGAGCGATTAGTGCTCAGCACAATTACCGTAAATAAATTAACAATAATGAAATGTAAAAAAAAAAAAAAAAAAAACATTACGACATGTTGCTAAAAGGTACGAGTGTGGGTGTGAAGTGTATACGGGCGATAATGTTTTGCCACAGAACACGATTTTTATATAGTAACTATAGTCTTGGAGTCAAAAGGGGGTGGAGCTTAATTAGCATTTTCAAATAGAACTTTCTAGGCAGCTGGGAAGTGGGTAAATAGAACTGGGACACTGAACACAAGCCAGCTGTAAGACTGCGATTTAGCTTCTGTCATCAGAGTGACACGGAAAACAGAATAAGTGTCAGCATTCAGAATAAAAGTCAGAATAAAAGTCAACATTTTCCTCGGTGAATTATTGAGAGGAAAAAAACGCCGCATGGCTAAAACATTTAACTGTGTTTAACTGCCGACCAAACGTCTACACGTCCCCATCATACTGAGGAACGTCACCGGCCTCACAACTACCACAGACAGCTGTGTTCCAGATTCACAAACACCACAGACCGTGGGGCGAGGTGTTTGATCTGTGCTGCTTCGCATAAAACACCGATATTCATGTCACAATATAACAGTCAGGCATCATTAGCTAAACTAGCCAGCTGTCTAAACACAACACTAATCTAGCTTAGCTTAGGTTAAGGTTATCTCTCCAGCCCTAGCTAATATTTACTGTGTGAACAGGGCGGCTAGCACGCTAATCAGTAACCGGGGGTTACGTTTTATAAGAAGGACAGCTGAATATTTACAAACAAATAAGCTAGCTGATGTGAGGTCGACTATTGTGCTCATGTCATATGATCAGGTCTGTGATTGGCTGATGAACTTAAGCTCCACCCACGTCGACCCAGAGACCGGACATGCCAAACAGTAGCTGTGAATACACTTCTATAAGAACGGCAGCCAAATATTTACAAACAGGAAGTAAAACACCACACACACACACACACACACACACACACACACACACACACACACTCTTCCCTGTCTAGTTAAAGCAGCAGAACAGTGAGCAGGACTCTGGGGGGTCTGGGCTCTGGAACTTTCCCGAGGTGGGCGTATCCATGCACTGAGCGATGAACATGTGCAGATCTGACACATGAGGAGCCTCGTGAGCTTGTTGCTACGGAAACACACACATACAAAAACGCAACACATGCTTTCATTAATCTGTGCATGTGTAACCATCAGTGCACAGATGGTGATGTCACAACTAACGAGTGCGATCCCCTGCCTCATTCTCTCTCTGCCTCACTTCCTGCCTCGCTCACTGCATGCCTCGCTCACTCACTCACTGCTTCATTCCCTCCCTCACTCAATACCAGCCTCACTCACTGCCTGCCTCACTCGATCGCTCACTGCCTCATTCCCTCCTTCAGTCACTGCCTCACTCACTGCCTCGTTCACTGCCTGCCTGACTCATTGCCTCACTCACTGTTTCATTCCCTCCCTCACTCAATACCAGCCTCACTCACTGCCTGCCTCACTCGATCACTCACTGCCTCAGTCGCTCTCAGCCTCACTCATTGCCTGTCTCACTAAATTATTCACTGCCTCATTCCCTCCTTCAGTCACTGCCTCGTTCACTGCCTGCCTGACTCATTGCCTCACTCACTGCTTCATTCCCTCCCTCACTCAATACCAGCCTCACTCACTGCCTGCCTCACTCGATCACTCACTGCCTCAGTCGCTCTCAGCCTCACTCATTGCCTGCCTCATTAAATTATTCACTGCCTCATTCCCTCCTTCACTCACTGCCTCGTTCACTGCCTGCCTGACTCATTGCCTCACTCACTGCTTCATTCCCTCCCTCACTCAATACCAGCCTCACTCACTGCCTGCCTCACTCGATCACTCACTGCCTCAGTCGCTCTCAGCCTCACTCATTGCCTGCCTCATTAAATTATTCACTGCCTCATTCCCTCCTTCACTCACTGCCTCGTTCACTGCCTGCCTGACTCATTGCCTCACTAAGTCACCACTTGCCTCACTCCCTCAGTGCCTAATTCATTCAATGCCTCACTCACAGCTTCAATTTCTCCCTCACTCAGTGCCTACCTCACTCTCTCTCACGGCCTGCTTCATTCATTGCCTCACTTACTCTCTCACTACCTGCCTCACTCCCTCGCTCAGTCCCTCATTCACTGCCTCACTCATTCAATGCCTGCCTCACTTCCTTCCTTGCTCCACATCTTTTGTAGTGTAATTTTAGGTACAGAATAAGACATAAATGCAGTTGCATGAAATTATAATGTTAAGTAATTAATATTTCCCAATTATATGATAATTACTAGAATATCATGAGTTAATTGATATTACTATCATCATTAATAATAATAATAATAAAATGTAAAGAACGTTTCTCTCTCTGCCCCTGATCCCCCCCCCCCGCCTCCTCTGACTCACGGTGATGGTGTCGTAGGCGCCGGTGATGAGGGCGATGAAGAGCGACAGCACCATGTAGATGAAGAGCGAGATGAAGGTGTAGAGGTAAAGCTGACTGAAGACCCACACCAGCGTGCTGCTGCGCTCCACCTCCGAGAACGTCGCGAACATGTCGTCTCCGTTTATCAGCGAGAACAGACACTCCGACACTGTGGACAGGGAACGGAACTGACACACACACGGAGAGGAAATGAGTGTGAAATCAGTGTGACATCTTACACTAGATTCATACACAGCGTATTGTGCTAGAAATCACTCTGAAATTGTTTATTCATGTTTGTGTGTGTTACATTATGTGTGTGTGTGTGTGTGTGCTCGTGTGGGTATTTGTGTTAATTCAGCAATGGTATAGTGTGTGTGTGTGTTACTTTAGAGGGAGATAGAATGCATGTGTGTTACTGTGTGTGTGTGTGTGTGTGTGTGTGTGTGTCTTTAGTGTGAGATAGAGTGCATGTGTGTTACTGTGTGTGTGTGTTACTTTAGCGTGGTAGGGTCCCAGGACGATCCAGCCACAGAAGCAGTAGCCCATATAGATGGCAGCAGCACAGCAGCAGAAGCGGATGACGTTTGGAAACGCAGCTCTCAGGGTCACGATCAGGATCTACATACACACACACACACACAAACGCAGAGTGAGAAAACACCGTGCTACACGACTATCTATTGTACAGTGCTTATAACCAGTCACGCACATTATTCACATACACACACACTCTCACACACGCATGCACACACGCACACACACACGCTCACACACGCACGCACAAACGCATGCACACACGCACGCACACACTGTGTGTTAATACCTGGGACTATCTGTACTGTGTACGTTTGTAGAAACTTACGTTGTATTTCTGGAAGAAGCTGAGGTAGCGGATCACTCCCACCCACACCAGCAGCGTCGACGTGCCCATCAGGATCCCACACACGTCATAGGACGCCAGGTTCTACAGTACCACACACACACACTTTTACTTTGTATAATGTGTAACGACTAATACGACACTGCAACCTTCAAAAAGAAAGAAAGAAAGAAAGATTTTAACATGCAGTTCCTGGTATGAACACTGGGTGTCACTGTACTTCAGATCAGCTCCCATCCGCTTCTTCAAAATGTTAATGAGAATGCTGTTGTGTGTGTGTGTGTGTGTGTATAAACCTTGGTCTCAATGCCGATCTTGATGAAGGAGGCGATGATGGTGAGAACGTCGCTGATGATGAGGAGTAAATACCAGCCGTTAATGAACTCCAGTCGGTCTCCCCAACACACACTCCGGCTCAGAGACTGCCTGAAGTAGCGCACAAACTCCTACACACACACACACACACCACAAATAACATCTTTACACTGCATCCATCCATTCATCCACTCCTTTGTCCTTCTCTCCATCCAAAAATCCATTCCATGCTTCGTTCCATTCCTCCCTTCATTTATTCCCCAGAAATCACCCCATCCATCTCCACTGATCCCTAACAACATCCTCACTCACTACTCCATCTATCTCTATTCATTCCCTATTTTATCCCTCCATCCATAATGCTATAAGTCTTTTGCTTCATCCATGCCTTAATCCATCCCTTCACTAATCTCTATATAGTACATCTATAAATCTAATCATCCCTCCATTCACTTTTGTCCATCTCGCCATCACTCCACCCTTTCCCTCCATCCCTCCCTTCCTCCTCCTCCCCACATACATTTTGCAGTATGATTCCTCGGAGTATGGATCGTCCACACAGCGCCAGCGAGAGGCCACAAACTACCGCCACCAACACGTCAAATGCCACCCGCATGTGGTTCTCCTCTAACAGACGGACAGAGAGAGAGAGAGAGAGAGAGAGAGAGAGAGAGAGAGAGAGAGAGATGGATGAACAATTACAAATATACAAATACAAGTTCAGATATCAAAGAGTTTCAGGGATAAAAGGAATTTGAGCTACAAGCTCTGGTACAAGCAGTGATTAAGGGGGCCAAGCACTTTTTTTTGCCCAACTCTTTAGCATTGAAGGAAAACCGCAAACCACCGAGACCATTAACTTAAAAATCTGAGAAACAACACTTGTTCGGACTGATCAGGACACTGTCATCCAAATTTCATGACGACTGGACAAAATCTGTAAAAAGCTTTTGTTACATTTCAAAATGGCCGACTTCACAAATTCATTACATCCTGAACACCAGAGTTTGCTTTAGCTTTGTTTTTTTTAAACCAAATCTGCATGTGGTTTTACACCAAATCAATGCGAGAGTGTGTTAATGTATGATCTTACTGTGTCCAGACACACTGGGATCCCTGCACACTCTGATCACGGCCTGGTTATGCAGACTGATCTTCACTTTCCCGCTGTGGGCTCTGTTATCAAAGAGGATCTGAGAGAACACACACACACACACACACACACACACACACACACACACACACACACACAGGTGTACATGTGATGGAAATCCCTGATACACTTGATTTAGATCACTTCCACAATTTCACTACTTTTAGCTGGAATCCAGGTTGTGTTCAGACTCTGGACTCACAAACAATAATATAAAACAAACGCACAAGAAGAGATTAAAGAATTAGGCATTATAATAGATATTAAAGAGTTATTTATAACTGTACAAACAACAATAATAACAACAACAAAGAGAAAAGTGTATCACCAAATAAGCTTTAATTGTACTTCACGCTTTACATCACTTCTTAAGTTCCTCTTAAATTAGTGATTGCACACCTTCCAGCGCTTAAAAGTAAAGTGGTTTGGCCGAGTTCCTTCGTATGGGTGTGTGTGTGTGTGTACTGATAACGACGGGGCTTACTGTGACGGAGAAGGTGTAGCAGTCGGGAAGCTCGTTGTTGATGATCGTCTGGATATTTATGGCCTTTAGTTTGAACTCGATGGTCACATTGATCAGCCTACAGGAAGAGGAAAGGAGAGAGAGAGAGAGAGAGAGAGAGAGAAAATGATGTGTATTCACTCATATACAGTAAGTGGAAATGTATTACTGATATTAAATCACAGCGCTGATTAATACTCGATTCTGATTGGTCAGAAGGTGTTAGTTCATTTTTTCTATAAGCATCAGCTCTGACAGTAGTACAGGTTTATATTAATGCACTCGTTCCAACATGCTTTCTATTCAGTCCCTCCAGGATTCGGCCATTTTGCGAGCGCAGAAACGGAAGCAAAAATGAAAGAAACGCCGATATTCGGAGGGGCGTGCACTTTGTCAGAATTTCCGCAGATTTCCCACACAACGCGCGTTCAGCCAGAGCCCTCTTCGATTCATGTGCGTCAAACACGAGTGCAGCTAAAAGGTCTCGTTTACCAAAAAGCATCACTGCGAAAGAGCGCACGGAACTATTTCGT
>NC_071266.1:26759923-26834923 GCF_023375685.1 Ictalurus furcatus
CCACTGAACCTGGTCACGGCGTGAGCGTGGGGCAGACTTATCCCTGCCCAAATGGGCCTCTATTAGAATGTTGCAGTTCCTGTTTTTGTCCACTAGGTGCAATGTTAACTGTAAGGAGCTAAACAGTACCATGAGCACACCCCACCACGATCTAAAAAAACATCTAAAAAAGGCGAGCAGATCCACGGAACACCGCCTTACAATCTGTGAATCAGCAGCATATATATATATATATATATATATATATATATTTGAATCACTGGCCACTAAAATGATTTAAATGGAGTTTAAAATATAAGTAGTTGAGAAGGGCTTTATGAAGGTGAAGATTTGTTTTGTACAATGTGTGTTTTAAATAAAAGTGACGCGGTGATAGAACACCATCCAAGTCGTAACCACAGCGTCTATCATTTAACGCTAGTCATGGTGGCGGAGGCTAGTCCACTTATTACGAGGAAACCAAACTTACACAAAGCCTCCGTTTTGTTTTTCATGTCAGATTAATACGGTTACGCAGTACGTGTGCGCTCATTTTGACAACAGCTCAGGTGTGTGTCAGAGCAAGGCGCGCGCTGAGACCTGCACGGTGACGATGATGATCTTCAGCAGCTGCAGCACCAGCTTGTAGGGTTTGCGGCCCTTGGCGTGGTATTTATCGCACGGGCTCATGAAGAAGTACTTCAGCTTCCTGCGCAGCGCCTCTTCCTCCGCCAAGTCTTCCTCCTGCACCTCTTTCTGCAGAGACGACCCCTGGAGGTCCAGAGAGGGCCGGATTCCGTGACCTCCATCGCTGAGGTCAACGGGACTGGGGTCAAAGGTCACAGAGGTCAGCAGTTTCTCCTTCTCTGTAGCAGATATTAGAAATAAGAGAGAAATAAAAATATTATCAGTGACCTAGGAGCACAAATGTATTATTATTATTATTATTATTATTATTATTATTATTATTATTATCATCTCAATCTTCTACCACAGAGTAAACATGTTTACTGTGCAGAGCTCCTACAATTCCAATTAGATGAATAACATGAACGCTGTCAGAGATGCTGAATTTCCTCGGCTATTGCGAAATGATTAAAGAAGAAGAAGAAGAGGAAAGAAAGAGGAAATGCTCTTGTCAACAAACCCGCGTCCTCCTCTCGTGCCGGATGCTGTGGTTGTGAGAGAGAGGTTGCCATGCACACGCGCTGGGAATTTTATGCTGATTAAAAACCTCAAAACAATTAAGAGATAAACAAAAATCCTCAACAAAACAACCGTCAGAACTGCAGAAATGAAGAAAGCACGCGAATATCAGACGCGTCCAACCTGAACTGCCATAATAACAGAGATGTCAACAGAGCGAAATATCCAATAGCACTTCCGGGTTAGTCACGTGACCGCCCACTACGTCACCATCACTCTATCGATATAAGCTGTCACAAGAATAGGATGATATATACATATATATATACACACACGGTATCACATAGACATTCCTTATAGTTAGTGTTTACATTTCTAAGTGCAGAGACATTCCGTCATTGAATATCCTTCATAGCAATATTTAAAATAATTAATAAATAAATAAATAAATAAATATAAAGGTAAGTAAGACTGCACTCAAATCTCATTTCCCCTAAAAACCCTTTGTAAGATGAAGAACACAGAAAAGTTCACTGAAGTCTCTTAAATAATCATCACATCTGTCTGTCTCTCTCTCTCTCTCTGTGTGTGTGGGGGGGGGGGGGGGGGGGGAGTCTTGTTAGCGAATACAGTGGTTCGGAAGCTTTTTGGACCCCTTTAACTGCAAAATAAATTCCACAGACTTGTAATGAACATCATTTACGTTGGTCAAATAATAAATAAATAAATAAATAAATAAATAAGATTCATAAAGGTTTCTATTCCTGATTTTTTCCCCCTCTAACTTCAGGGACTAATGCGATTTAAACTACATATACATGATTTTGCATTTATTATTCATTTACTTTTTTATTTATTTACACTCATTTTTTACTAATTCTTTTTTTCTCTACAGGTGAATAATGGGCATTAATATTGGACGGTGGCTTAGTGGTCAGCACGTTCGCCTCACACCGGCAGGGTTGAGGGTCCAATTCCCGCCGCAGCCCTGTGTGTGTGTGGGAGACGTTCTCCCTGTGCTGTGGGGGTTTCCTCCGGGTAATCCTGTTTCCTCCCACTTCCGGCATGTCCAAAGTAAGTGTGCCCTGTGATGGACTGTCACCCAGTCCAGGGTATACCCTGCACCTTGTGCTCGATGCTCCCTGGGATAGGCTCCAGGTTCCCTGCGACCCTGAAGTATAAGCGGTACAGAAGATGGATGGATTGGATGAAAGGGTAGATATGTACGGCTTGTGATTTCCACTACTGTAACAAAACACTAAAAATCACAGAGCCCTGGGGATTCTCCAACCCTACTTTAAAATCCGCTGAGCTAATATATATTATATACTGTATGTGTGCCATTTAAATGTGCATGGAAACTATACACCACACATCATTAATAATATTATCAATACATTATAACCATACATCAACATGTAATACACGCTTTCTGCTGTACACAATGTGCATTTATTGTCAAAGAAGAAGTCATTTCTCTTTACAACACAGAAAAAGGAAGTCACATCGGGGCCGGGATGAAGCTGTACTCAGGATAAATAATGAACAGTAAACTGAATCCCATAATCAGAGCTGAGGAAAGCCTGAACACACTCAGACATCCACTGATAACTGACCCGACACCTAATAATCGTTCACACACACAACCTGTTCTCCAAGTGCTCATGCTGTAGAAAAGTGAAGCAATAAATAAGACTTTCGTCATGGGTCAGTTCCTGTTCGTGGTTTTAAATCAACCACAAGAAGCCGAAACAGGGTTTCTCTGGTGTCAGGTTTTTCATTCAGGTCAGCATTATGAGTTATATGACCAATCAGAGTGTACACTCGCTCTCTGAGCAGACAAAACAAGTTGCTTTTTCTTATCATTCGGGCAAAGGAACCTGCGTAAACGTAAATTTTGCACCTTTTCCACTTCTCGTAGGAGTGGACTTTGTGTACAGACAGCGCACGCTGCTCTCGGGCTCCGCCACTCTACCTCCCGTCCAGCTGCTTGTCCCGGGCGATGACGGCTTCGTCGAATTTGATCATGAGCGTGGTGCCCTTGTGCCAGTGCGCTGTGACTTTGGCGGGGAAGCCGCTGTGAGTGAGGAAGGCCTCCACCATGCCGGCGGTGAAGGCGGCGCAGTTCAGCGTGCTGTTCTCTTTAGGCACGGATATGAACGCGTTCACCAGCGGCTCCTTCTCGATGATGTAGTATGTCTTGTCATCGTCGTTGGCCTGCTCCAGCTTGTCTGCTTCCTTACCGAACAGAGACTTCCACACGGACACCTACAAACAAACACAAATCCAACACTTCATATTTAACAGGCCTTCGCACCCTGTGTAGTGCACTTTACGTACAATATATATCTCGTATCATATATAACATCAATATCGGTTACAAAAAGTCACTTTTTTTAAAAGATTTTCTAAGTATTGCTGTAGCTTTTTACAACTTTTAATTTTTTTTTTTTGAATCTACTGCAAGTCTGTCCACTCTGGAATGTCAGTTACTCATAGATACTGATTTGTTGTTTATAGAACAGTTGTATAAAAGCTACATCACGCTGGGAATCACGTGCTCACACTGAACATCAGCACGGCTGTGATTTCCTGCGGCCCTGTGACTACGGCCGAGCTGATATTCAGCGCAACAGCGCTCCAGCTCGTGTGATATCGCTCAATTACATGAGTATAATCCATGACTAGCAAAGCCAGTCTTAAATGTTTCCCTAATAGAGAGGTGGATGCTACACACTGGTGGTGGTTGAGGAGATTCTCCCCCCCATACTATGGAAAGTGCTTTGAGTGTCTATAAAAGCGCTATATAAATGTAACTGTAATTATAAAATGATTCCCTAGATCAGTGGTTCTCAAACGTTTTCTATCCAAGGAGCCATTTTAACTGTAAAGGAACTTCCACGGACCCCCTCAAGTCCACGTGAATCTGGGTAAATCTGAAAGCACACCTGTTATCCAGTCCGATGGTGTTGCTATAGATTAATATCACTTTGTACAAAGTAAATAAACGGCTGACGGAAATGGCTGACAGGTCAAAGCTTGGTGCGTTGTTTTACGCAGGCGCGGTATAGGGATGCGAGACGTTTCAGCGTGGACGAGCAGTTTTTGGAAAACGTTTCAAAAGTGCAGTTTTCAGAATTTACGAATTAACGTGGACGTAGTCTTAGTACGGATTTATTTTGCGAATATTATTTATATTCTTCAAATAATATCTGTCGGAGCCACGTGGCTTTTTCTCTTTCGAATTTCAGCCGACTGAACAAAGGTCCGAGTTGACATTGGTGCTTGGACCCCTAAATATAATCACTTCGATAACGTGGCTTGCGATTTCCACCACTGGAACAAAATCAGAAATAAATAAGTGAACGTTTCATGGATCCCTGGGTGTTTTTAGAAGCACTGCCTTAAACAGGTGCTCTACACTGGGTGTGAAATAATGCCTCTTTAGTACAGAAGTTATACCTGGAGAGGTATACAGGTGCATCTCAAAAAAATGTCAATATCGTAATTGAATGCAAAAAGTGGACCTTTTATATATTCTAGATTCATTACACATAGAGTGAAATATTTCAAGCATTTTTGCGTTATAATCTCGATGATTACGGCTTACAGCTCACGGAAATCAAAATCCAGTATCTCAAAATATTAGAATAAAGACTTTATAATACAGAAATGTCGACTTTGTGAAAAGTATGTTCATTTATTAAAAAATATATTTTTCCACGATATTAATTTTTTTGAGATGCAGGCAGTGATGTAGTGTGTGATCATTTTTTTATTTAAAGAAGCTGTGCCTTGATGAAGAGGAGGATGTTCAGCACTTTGGTCTCCCTCTTGCCGTTCTTCTCCCGCAGCACCAGCAGGTCGAGCAGGGACGCTCCCACTGCCCGGCCCATGTCCGCCAGGCGGCCCTGCAGCTCGGACACGGAGTACACGCGGCTCTGGCAGTACTGCACTATCTCCGAGAAGAGCAGCGCGAAGGCGCTCAGACTCACTTCCGTCCTGGGCCGGGACAGAGAGCGCTCCAGCACTAAAGACTTCCCTTTGGTGAAGCGGATGTCCATGTTCCTGCCCGCTGTAAACAACAACAACAACAACCACACGGAGTGTTACTGTGTTTGTTCGTGGATAAATCGCGATAAAAGCAATGAGATTGAGGTTTCAAATAATTACTGATATTTTACAACAATATCAGTTGAATTAATGGATTAAAATTCAATATTTCATAACATTCAAAACCAAGAAGCCTCACTTCAATTATTTCCGCTTTTCTTCTTCTTCGTATTTGATCCGCGGCTTTAATGTGTTACTGCCACCTGCAGGCCTGGCGTATTCGCACTGTCCCATTAGTTTTGTCTACTTTTATTAGTTTATTTGATTGGAGACTGATGTGTTACTGCCACCTATAGGACTGGAGTATTGGAATATTTCTGTTAGTTGTGTCCGCTTTCATTAGTTTATTTGAGTCGAGGCTTTGACGTGTTACTGCCACCTATAGGACTGGAGTATGGGTACTTCTGCAGTTAGTTTATTTATTTTGATTTATTTATTTTTATTGAACATAATACAAAATATACGTTTATTATGGCATTCATGAATTCAAATAAATAAAGCAGTACAGTAAATATATGTACAAAAAAGAGGGGTCTTTTCATTCACCAGCAAATCAAAGTCCCCTCATACATTTGAATGATGGAAGATAGCTACAAGCAAAATCCTTTTTAAATACAGAGAAATAAGGTTTTGTCTTCATGTACTTACATTTATGGATAAAATGTTTAACCAGAACCAACATTACATTAATGAAAAATTCAGCCTTTTTTGTCATCCAACAAAATTCCAAATACAATATGGTTTCTAGAAAAAGTAGGCAGTGACTGGAGCTTTATTTCCGACCAATAAGACTTAATCGTCCTAGACAATCTTTGCCATTAGTGTTGTCTACTTTCATTAGTTTTTTTTTTATTCTTACTGATCTTCTCCCATTTCATTCAGCTGAGGGTGGTCAGTGCTGGATATATGTGTGTGTGTGTGTGTGTGTGTGTGTGTGTGTGTGTATTATATCACTCCTACACTCCGGAGTGTGTTCTAGAGGATATCAGGAACTCAAGGTTCTGTAAATGCTTTTCAAATCTTCCTGGTTTATTTATATTTCCTTTTATTAAAGATACAATTTGTGTCTGTGACAATGATATTACATTTGTGTTGGTATTTTTAATGTTGTCATTTGTTAACTGTTGTACTTAACATACATGCTGAAAAAAAACCCCCAATAGAAGCCCTCATAGAATTATAACCATAGTAATGGTTTTAATGCTTATAATAGGAATTGTATTGGTTTTAATGGAAACCAATTAAACCTACTGGTTATTTGTTGCCTTCTATTGGTGGCATGTTATGTCTTGTGGATACCATTAAGGACATACGTCCTTAATACACCCTACTACATAATGGAAACCATTTGGAAATGGTTTTAATGGCTAGCAGCTGATAGTCTGTAATGGTATTTGTAGTGGAAACCATTAGAATTTCTGTGACGGTTTTACCACCTTCAATGTGATTCTTTGTTTCGCTTTTAAATTTTTATTTTATTTCTTTCTTCTACTTATTGTTCATTGTTTTAATGATTATCAAATTTTTTTTACATCTTTTATGTAAAGCATTTGAGATCTGTAATCAAAATGAAATATACCGAATAAACAAATATTATTATTGTTATTGTTGTTGTTGTTTAGTAACATCTAATTAAAAAAAAAAAACAACAACCATCAACTGCTTTTACTTCCTACAGTTTCAAAAACACTTCACAAAACGGATGGAGGTATTTCACACCTTTTTCACTGGAAACTTTTAATATATGACTTCATTAGAATTTTTATTTTTATTATTTTTTTAATAACTAACTGTTGTTTATTTGAACACTAGAGCAGTGTTTATATTTTTGTCTACAACACCGGTTTCAAACATTTAATCATCACACCTGCAGATCAAAAGCTTTTTAAAGATCATGAGAAACATTTCAGTCGAGTGTCCACAAACTTTTGACCGGCAGTGTGTGTATGAAGACATATTAATGTTATATAAAACTTGTGTGTGTGTGTGTGTGTGTGTGTGTGTAAATGCAGATGGATTTACTGCTGATAAACTGTAATATATATTGTGAAATATTCTCAATAAAGTACATTTAAAAGAAAAAAAAAGGAAAACACACACACACACACATACGGCACCGCCTCGTTTTCGCGCGAGTTTGTAAGTGTGGGCGGGGCCTCAAAAAAGAAGCGCTCTGACTTCCCATTGGCACGCGCCTGTACTCCATTTCCGGTTCGCTCCATTGCGCATGCTCAGTGACCCTGCGGAGTAAAAATCCATTTAGTGATATTTTAAAATGGCCCCCACCACAGAGGCTCGAGCTCCAGCAGCAGCGGCTCCAGCGCCTTAGCTACATCTCCAACTCCGGGTTCTGCACAGATATCTGAGAGAGACACAGAGAGAGAGGGGGATAAAGAGAGAGGGATAAAGAGAGCCCCCGGAGGAAGAGGAGGAGGAAGAGGAGGAATACTGGAATATTTCTTTAGTCGGTTGGAGTTTGTTTTACGAACTAGCGTGTCAGCTAAGCTAAGCTAAGCTACATGTTTACTTGGCCGGCTAGCTCGTAACGTTAGCTCTTTCTGAACATTTCCCCCCCTTTTGCTAAATGTTAGCTAGCTCGTGCGGCGGTTAAGTTACTTTAGCTAGCGTAAAGCTAGTCTTCTCGGCAAGTTCCCCCCTTCTTCTTCTTCTTCTTCTCCTTCTCCTCCTTCTCTTTCTCTTTCCTCAAATGGCCGATCCGAGGAAAGTGCCCTTCGTGACTCTGGCTTCCTATAACACCTCCTCGACGCCGGTGCCGGAGTCCAAGAAGCGGCGGAGGGAGGAAGAGGGCGAGGGCGGTCTCCAGCACCACGGGAGGGACGGAGGGCCGTTCAGTAACGGGAAGAGCTCCGGGGATGATCCCGCCGAGTCCAAATCCACCGTGAGGCTCAGTCTGTGCCTGTCCGAGCCCAGTGACAAAGGATCCACGGAGTTCAGCTACACCGAGCTGATCCATCAGGCAAGTGTCTCTCTCTCTCTCTCTCTCTCTCTCTCTCTCTCTCTCTCACACACACACACACAGACACACAGAGAGGCCCAGGACTCCATCACTCACTTTCAGCTCAGACATCATGTCACTGATCTGTCTGTGTGTGTGTGTGTGTGTGTGTGTGTGGTGCTCCGGCCTGCTTGGTACTTTACCTTCATGAAGGCTCATGATGATGTATGTAAGTGAATCCAGGTGATCTGTAATAATCATTCATCTCCTGACATCACGTCCCTCCATCTTCCAGTCCCCGTGCACGTTCAATTCAAAAGAACAATTCGTCCACTATGTGGCCAAAAGTATGTGGACACCTGAGAATCGCACCCACACGAGCGTCATCACCACACTCCTACCTGTAGCATGACCAGAACGAAGAGGAAATCCAAACACTGTTCCAGCGTGACGATGCACCTGCACACAAAGTGAGCTCCGTGAAGACGTGGTGTGTGTGTGTGTGTGTGTGTGTGTGTGTGTGTGTGTGTGTGTGAAGGTGGAAGATCTCGAGTGCCCTGCACAGATCTCTGATCTGAACACCTTTGGGATGAACTGGAGTCTCCTCACCAAACATCAGCACCTAACCTCATCCTCAGAAATGCTCTTGCAGCTGAATGATCACAAATCCCCACAGACACGCCCCAAAATCCCCACAGACACGCCCCAAAATCCCCACAGCCACGCCCCAAAATCTAGTGGAAAGCCTTCCAAGAAGAATGGAGTGCATTATAACAGTAAAGAGGGGAATAAATCTGGAGCGGGACGTTCAACAAGCACGTGTGGGTTTGATGGACGGTGTGCGCATACTTTTGGCCGTATTACGTACGTCAGTCGCTCAGAGTTGTACCCACTGAGACGCCACTAAACAGTTGTTTTAAGGAATTTCGTGACTGTTGACCCAGCTTGAGTTTCGGGATACAGACGGGTGACGAATTAAAGGTGGTGTGGAAGAGTCTCCGTAAAGCTTCAGAAAAGCGTGGAATCGATTGGACGCGTCTCCGGAGCAGTACTGAAGTGACGACGAACGACGTTCTTCTAGAAGATACTCCTTCCATCGTGGTGGTGGTGGAGAAGAGCTAGAGTGTCTAAAACTGGCTCTACAATCTCTCGGTAGATTTTGGTAACGTAGCATCGTGTTGATGTAGAGAATCACTTTAAAAGGTCGTGAGTGGAGAGGACGTGACACGGGCGCTGCTGCTGCACTCCACCAATGAAGTCCACCAATAGTAGGACGACAGACTCGAAACCAATCCCGATTTGCTGACGTTTATTAACATGACGTGACCGACACGCAGGCGTGACCCCACGTACAGTGAGGAGTAAAGCTTTCGCACGTGCTCGCGGACAGAAAATAAATGTTACCTCTCTACCTATTTAAATGTGCTCTCTCTAAGCGTAACGTCATCACTGTTTTCTGATCTCCGGGTCACGCCGAACGATGTTAAGGTCCAGCATCTTCATCAGAGAAAAGGGTTCAAGGATCCGCTTTATCTTCCGTCGGCTCGTAGCACTACCTCAGCTGCCTCTAACGGGAGCAAAAGGGGCTGTTGGGACTTCAGTAGATGTGTAAAGCTTTCCCTCCATCCTCCTCTTAGTCGTCCTTTTTTTTCCCCCCCTTTTCTTTCATCTCCGCAGGTGAGGAAAGCTCCCGAACAACCCGCGCCGGCTCCGGACCCGAACGACCCGTTTGCCGATCAGGACCGACAGAGACGAGAGGTCGAAGCCCTGGCCAGGAAGTTTGAGAGTAAATATGTAAGTCGCTCTTTTACTTCGAGGAAGAAAACGAAAGTACAATTTTTTTTTAATTTTTTATTTTTTAAAATTTTTTTTAAAATTTTTTTTTAAAAGCACGTGATTTATACGTCAGTATTTCTCACCTGTCGTATAAGGCCTCAGAAATACTTCCTTCTGATTGGATGACAAGTGTGTTAGTTTCCTATATCAGAAATTTAATTCTAGTCTTTTTGTAAAATTTTTGACGTGTTTATTTTTAAATCCTGTTGGACTGTAACCACGACAACGATCACGGATAAACGGTTTGCGCTCGGCTCTGCGAAAGAGCGAGGGTGTTGATGCTAATCTCTGACTAATCGTTGGTCGTATCGCGGACAGGGCGGCACCGCAAAGAAGAAAAAGAAGGATCGGATGCAGGACCTCATCGACATCGGATACGGCTACGACGAGACGGATCCGTTCATCGACAACTCCGAGGCTGTGAGAGTCTCTCTCTCTGTCCTAGTGCTCTGATATTAGAGTTTATTTATAGAGCTTTGCTTGTAAACAGTCGTTGTTTGGACATGTTTAGGTATATGTGATATTGAAATGGCGATTGGTGTGTTTCAGTACGACGAGCTGGTTCCTGCCTCCCTCACCACCAAACTGGGAGGCTTCTACATCAACACGGGCACGCTGCAGTTCAGACCTGCGTCCGAGAGCGAGGACGAGGACGGGAGCAAGGGCGGAAACCACTTCAAGGTTCGTACGGATCACACCGCCTCGAGTACCGCAGACGCCGTGTTCCAGACGGATTGCTGTCAACGATTCGTTAAAGAACGACACTTTTTTTTTGTGTGTGTTTTGTTTTTTGTTTTTTTAGAATCCGTTCATTTTTAAGTTTTAGACATTCTGTGTTTCGTTGTTTTGAGGTATTTTTTTGGTTTGTTGTTGTTTTAGGGTGTGTTTGTATCCAATTTTTTTACCTCCAGAAGCTGAAGGACGGAGAGGAGCGAGCGATCAAGAGAAGAAAGAAAAAAGACGGTACCTTGGAGGAGAAGAAACCCAGAAAGAATCGAGTGTCGAAGCAGGGGTGAGGTTTGAGTCTGAAAGCCACACCCACGTCCCTAATTCTCCTGCCTTCCTTCTCCTTTCCTTATATGGACTTTCTGCCATTTTGTTTGTGTCCCTCAGCGTGTCTGCTCTGAACCGAACTGAGAAGAAGAAGAGGAAGAAGCTGATGAAGGACTCTCTCGCTCTGGCGGCCATGATCCGCGGCTTCTCACGCGAGAAAGAGGAGATGAGGAAAAAGAACCCTGTTGCCGCTGCTGCTCCCGCCACCGCTGCCACTTCCACTTCCGTTGCCACCGGCACCGCCACGGGTCTCAAGCCCCCGAATGCCAACCGCACCGTCCTCAACTCGCACTCCGTCGCCCCCGGCAACGACCTCGCCGACCTCGCCAACGACCCGGCCGTCATTCCGCTGCTGGGTCCGGCTAACGACGACATGCTGCAGGACCTGATGGACGAGCTGGACTTCTCGCTGCTGGATGCTCCCGAGCTGTCGGGCCTGGAGGGTCAGGGCGAGAACGGTAACGCCGCCGTGCAGAGAGGACCAGGAGCCGCCTCAACGGGACGCGTCCAGAGGACCGGTCTCATCCCCCCTCCTCCACTGCCCAGCGGCCTTCCCGCCCCCCTCGCCAAACGCATCGAGGACCTGCGAGTGGTGCGTGCGCACACACACGCACTTCATTTATTCATGTCTCTCAAGTGTCAACGTCTTTTATTTATTTATTTATATTCATTATCAACATTTTCTGTTTTAATAATTTTTTTGTATTTTCCCTTTTATTTATCTTTTATAAGTCCCTTTTATAAATCTATATATTAAATAATTCATCTCTATATCGACCCTTTTTCACGTTTGTTTATTTTTCAATAATTTTTTTTATTATCTAACATATGCGGAAGGATGTTATTTTATGTGTGTGTGTATTCACACACACTTGTAATGTAACTGGTATGAAATGTTTTCTGTTTGAGATCGTTTCATATTGTTTGTTTATATTTACGTATTGTTTATTTCCTCATGTGTTGAAGCACGTAAGCGGTAAAAGTAGCGGTGTACAGCGAGGTCAGAATTAAACCAGGTCCAAAGCGCAGCGTTAGAGAAGATACGTGTGACTGTGTAAAAGTACGTTCTCTGTCTAATCTATCTGATCTGATCTGATTACTGAGTGATGGACTGCATTCAGGGTGAGGATGAAATGTGGAAGAACAACTCCTCTGTGAACTGTTCTGTGCATCCAGGGGAGGAGGGCGGAGAGACTGTGAGGGCGAGAGTAAATAAAGTATGGAGTGTAGAGAGGCGAGTGTGGCGGAGGTAGAGAGAGATGCAGGAGGAGTCAGAGAAAAGAGCTGGAGGATGAGGAAAGGAGAGAGGCAGAAAGAGAGAGTGTGAGTGTAGTAGAGGAAGAAGTGTGGTGAGGTGCGTGAAGTATGATACAGCATCTCTCATACACACACACACACAGCGGATTGAAATGGCAGGATTATTTAAGACATCCTGTATGTTTCAGTAGAGCTGATCTCCAGAAGTGCATCTGTGCTAGTGTTTAAGGGTGTGTGTGTGTGTGTGTTTTACAGGCGTCTCGGCAGTTTGACATGGAGGGGAGGAAGAAGTTTTTCACACTGGACATGAACAACATCCTGCTTGAGTGAGTGTGTGTCTGTTCTGAGTCTCGCACCCATCACACGTCCCGTCCATCTCTTTCTCACGCAGCTCTTACTCTTCATTTCATACACCTGAGACACGCCCGGTCTGATCTTACACGTCTAACACCACCACGTAGAGAGGTGCACAGATCGACCGGTTCATGTTCTGCTAGTGATGTCCGACTCGCCGACCCATCGTTCGTCCCAGCAGGTTCATGTAATGGATTCGAACTGAGTCATTTCCAACAGATTCATTTGTAAAGGTTTGAACCGATTCTTTTGAATGGATTCGACGAGATTCATTTTAGCATATTTTATCACAGATTTATTTAAACCGATTATTTCAAATAGACTCAAAGGTTTAAATAAATAGTTTCAAAGGTTTGAACAGATTAGAACAGGTTATTTTAACAGGTGTGAAGAGATTCGTTTGAACAGATTCTTTCGGTCGATTCAAATGGATTTGAACAGATTCGTTTCAGAAGTTTTTTTATAACAGATATTTGAACAGGTCATTTCGAACGGACTCTCTTGTAACGAGTTGAACAGGTTCACACCGGTCATTTTAACAGGTTTGAAGAGATTGTTTGGATCAGATTTTGAAAAACTGATTGTTTTGTAAAGATTTGAAAAGATTCTTTCTAACAGGGTTTTTTTTTTCAAAATAGATTGCCACAAATACAAGAGCCGTTGCAACAGTCGGCGAACTCACTGACCCGAACATAACGCCATAACTTGATCACTGAATTTGACGAGCGGCTGAATGGGTTTCTATACCGTTCAGCACAAACTTCAGATCCCATTAACTTGTGTGATGCTAAGGCTAGGACGGGCATTCGCGCTAAGGCTAGGATGGGCGTTCGCGCTAAGCTAACAGGTTACGGCGAATATAAAATAATCTACATATCGTCACGGTTCACACAGTGATGTTAAATAATCTGCACCGGTCAGCCAATCAGGAACAAGATTGGCTTATTATTATCATTATTATATATTTATATATTATATACTTATTATTATCATTATTATATACTTATCATTATTATATATTTAAATTTCCTCGCCCCTTGTTATTTTCTCTCTCTCTGTGTGTGTGTGTATGCAGCATCGAGCTGCAGGTTCAGGAGCAGCCGGCTGACGTGCGCACGGCCGTGTACTCTCACCTGGAGGCCTTCGTGCCGTGTAATAAGGAGGCCTTGCTGAAGCGTCTGAAGAAGCTGAGCCTGAACGTGCAGGACGACAGGCTGAGGAACCCGCTGCTCAAACTCAAGCTGGCCGTCTGCAGCGCCATGCCCGAGCAGATCGCCCGCTACAACATGGACTGTCTGGCCAAAGTGGCAAAGTAAGCACGCCCCAAAGTAATCGCCGCCATCTCGTACGGCTCGCCGTCACAGTGGATGTGAAAACTTTTTATTATTTGTTTTTTTTTTATAAGCACGTATTGAAGAGAGAAACGAAGTGTGTGTGATTTTCCAAAACCTTTTCTGTAAATATCTGTGGTGGGTGTCTGATGTCGAGATGAGTTTGATACCTGATAGCCTCGTCACTCCAGCTTCTGATCCACTACATTTGAGGTAAAGAAAATGTTCTTTTACCATTGTGTGTGTGAACTCCAGGCAGCAGTCGGAAGAGGGCGAGAAGAACGGCTCGGAGGAGGAGGACGAGGAGAGGCCGGGGAAACGGGTGATGGGACCCCGCAAGAAATTTGTGTGGGACGATAAACTCAGGTAAAACCTCAGCTTTCACTGATTCGTGTTCTCTCTGTCTAATATTCTCTTTCTAATGTGTGTGTGTGTGTGTGTGTGTGTGTGTGTGTGTGTTAGGACTCTGCTGTGTAATCTGGTCCGAGCGAAGCTGGGCTGTTACGAGGCTGAGGGTCAGACCTCTCCCTCTCCTGAAGACTACCTCAAAGCCTTTATGGAGACTGAGGTGAAACCCCTCTGGCCCAAAGGCTGGATGCAGGCCAGGTCTGTGTGTGTGTGTGTGTGTGTGTGTGTGTGTAATAGCTCTTCTACCACTGTCTGATCCACTCTCGGATTGGGGGTATCTGTGCATATTTAGCTCCCCGCTGTGCCTGAGAGAGTGAGGCGTAGTGAAGCGCACTCACTTCCTGTTGTGTGTTGTTTTACAGGATGTTGATTAAAGAGAGCCGCGTGGCACATGGCCACCTCACAGGAAACACGTGAGTCGACTCTTTTAGATTTTCCTCAAACGTGCTGATAGTGTGGTTTATAAAATATCAAAAAAAAAAACCTGAGCAGTTTGTGTGCAGAGTTCAGCTCCAGCTTCTTACACAACTAGCACTAACTAATGTTCCAGAAACATTCTTGAGGAGCACTGAGCTTTGTGGAGCTTCAATTAAACTTTTAAATGTGGGAGATGTGTATGTATAAATGTTTTCCTTAAGGAGGATCTCCTCCATGGTAATGTTCTCGTTAACGAAGACCTCGTTCATGATAACGTCCTCCTTAATGAGGACCACCTCCCTGATGACCTCCTCGTTCATGATAACGTTCTCCTTAATGAGGACCACCTCCCTGACGACATCCTCGTTCATGATAGCATCCTCCTTAATGAGGACCACCTCCCCGACGACCTCCTCGTTCATGATAGCATCCTCCTTAATGAGGACCACCTCCCTGACAACCTCCTCGTTCATGATAGCGGCCTCCTTAATGAGGACCGCCTCCCTGACAACCTCCTCGTTCATGATAGCGACCTCCTTAATGAGGACCGCCTCCCTGACGACCTCCTCGTTCATGATAGCGGCCTCCTTAATGAGGACCTCCTTAATGAGGACCACCTCCCTGACGACCTCCTCGTTCATGATAACGTCCTCCTTAATGAGGACCGCCTCCCTGACGACCTCCTCGTTCATGATAGCGGCCTCCTTAATGAGGACCGCCTTCCTGACGACCTCCTCGTTCATGATAGCGGCCTCCTTAAATAAGTTTTTTTTTTTTTTTTAATCATTTGAAACAGAGATTGTGCTGCTGATTCACACATTAGAAATGTGTATTTGTCTGTTAAATGGTGTGTGTGTGTGTGTGTGTGTGTGTGTGTGTGTGTTGCAGAGTGAAGAAGACTCCCAAAGCTAAACCAAAAGTAAGTTTAATGTTTGAGCAATGGTCTAAGCGCCCCTACACATCAGTGATGGTGTGACCGCACTGCTAGCTTGACTTTTTTACGTTTTGGTCTGGTTGTAGTGTTTAGACTGAAACACTGGTTTTAACGACAGTTTAGCAACATCTCTCGACCTGAAAGCTCCACTGATTATTAAGCAGGTAGCTAAATGTGCTAGCTAATGTAATCATTGGTGTTTATAAATTCACTAGCATGGTAGGTGATTAGCCTCGTATTAGCAAAGTTATAAAACTTTTATATTAACTCCTATTTCTCCTTCTCTCCCTAGTCTCAGGATGGCGTTTGGCTCCAGCAGTCGACTACGCCCATTACCACGCCCTCTAACCTGGTGCCCCTCCCTCAGCGGCCCCCCTCCCCCTCTGAGCCCATCTGTCTGTCGGACTCTCTGGATGAGGATTTGGGCGGAGCCCCGTCTCTGGACGCCATTTCGCAGGCGCTGGCTCTGCTCAGCAGCGCCGCCAAGGGGTTAATCCAGTCCAACAGCCCGCCCTCCCCTGAGACTGTTAAGACTGTTAACTCGGGCACCATGCTCGGCCCTGTCTCCTCAATCAGCTCCTCCACTCCTGTGCTTCCTAGAAAGAGCACCATCAATACCACTGCGTCTGCTTCCCCGGCCACCGCTGGCCCCGTTTTCGTCTCCTCTGCCTCATCCTCTAGCTCTTCTCCCTCTCCGGCTATCTCTCGGACTCCGTCCATGTCCGTTTCTCCCTCCATCCGGAGCGACGGAATGGGAGGAGCCAAGGTTGGAGCGGTCGGCTTGACTCAGGTGCAGAGACACGGTCTGGCGGCGCTGCAGCGACCCGTCACTACGACTGCTGCAGGCAACAGCAACAAGACCAGTGCAACGTCTCCGCCTAAACCGAGGCCGCCGCCCACTGCCTCGCCCCTTATCCCGCCGCACAAGAGCTTAAATTCTCCTATGGCCACGCCCCAAGGCCTCCATAAACCCGGCAATAATAGCAGTACCATCAGTCGAATCAGCGCGGGTGGCACGACGACGCCGTCGTCTCAGTCTCACTCGACGTCGCTGCCCATATCTTCCTCTTCGTTTTCTTCATCCGCTTCCTCGTCCTCTGCTTCTTCGCACCTCAACGCCAAAACGCAGCCCAAAATCTCCCCGTCTCCGTCTACGTCGCAGCCCAAACCGCAGCAGCATCAGCACCAACAGCATCAGCACCAACAGCAGTCCACGTTCGTCACGCCCATGCAGGCCACGCTCACCAAATCGCCCCATAGCTCCAACTCGCCTATCCTCAAGCTTACTCCGCGGGTGACGCCGGTCAGCTCCCCCTCACCCGCCCTCTCCAGGGCGCCCACGTTACCCAACATGCATCAGTTCTCTCCTAAAACCGCAGGCTTCCATGCAGGGTTCTCCGGCGTCGGCGCCGGTTACAGCACTCCCGTGGGGCAGCAGAAGACTCCCTCTCAGGTGAACAGCAGCGGCCTAACGAGCACTTCCACCCCCATCACCAAGCACACCACCACCTCAGCCGGCTCGGCCAATCACGGGCCGCGGCAGAGGCCGGCAGGCGTGGCTAATCAGGTGACAAAGCCAATGTTGACTGTTTCCTCAGCGACGGCTCCTCAGCTAGCACAGGTACCGTGTGTTGTGAATTAAGGCGAAAGCTGTGTAATGTGCGAGTTTACACCTGGTAGCTTTATTATTCCCGTTCCTGATCGCGTTGCCGTGTTTCTCTGTGCCCAGGTGTCCTCGTCCAGCACCAGCCTGCTGGGTCCCGGCGCTCCGAACCTGCCGCTGAACTTCGGAATGCTGGGAGGGATCACTCCCGTCTCGCTGCCCTTCGCCTTCCCCAGCCTGCTCAACCTGCCCACTGTGACAGGAACTAGCGCTGGAGCTAACACTGCTAACCAGAGCAGCTCAGGATACAGCCTACAGCCCAGTGAGCATCTCACACACACACACACACACACACACACACACACACACACACACATACCATACTACACAGCAGGCTTTGTCACACAGGTCAGGGTCGAGCTAGTTTCAGAGCTCCGAGTATTAGACGATCGCTGGAGATCAGGAGTTATTAACTATAGAGCTTTTCCCTCTCTCGGATCACGATGAGCTTAAGATGGAAAATAATCCCAGTGGAGCTCATTTTGCATGAGAAGTATTTGATGTATTGTCGAGAGAGATGAATTTTGCAGAGTAGTGTAAACTCAACAGGAACACGTTTGGAGGGAAAAAGTGCCTGTATTTCATTATTAGTATTCCAGCACTGCAGTGTAACTGAAAATAATGGCGTGCGTGAGTTCGGGGGGTTCGTTAGGACGTGACGTGACGCCTGCTAAACACTCTAGTCACCGTCAGTTACTCCGATCTTTACTCCACCTGCGTTACTGAGAACTGCGTTCTGTAGAGCACGCTACGCTAGTTAGTTAGCGGATATGAGCAGGGACTGGTAAGACCATTGTCCTGGTTACAGCTTTAAAGAGAACGTTTCAGAATTCAGCACTGTGTGTGTGTGTGTGTGTGGAGTTGAATAATGAGGACAGGATTGTTTTTAGATACACTAATCCACACATGAGTGTAAACCTGGGGCGCGTTGTGTGAGACAGCGTGATGCGATTGTCCATGTCCTGTCTCTGATCGTCTCTTGTGCTGAACCCTGTACTGTGTGTGTGTGTGTGTGTGTGTGTGTGTGTGTGTGTGTGTGTGTGTGTTCCTTTACATTTTCCTTCCTTCACTCTTCTGTGTTCATGTTCCATGTTTTCCCTGCTGAAATGTCTCTTCCCTTCTGTGTCCTCTTTTTTCCTGTTTAAACGCTCTGTAAACCTGCTTCCTGTCGTCCTGCTCTCTCTCTGTCTATCTGTCTGTGTCTGTCTGTCTCTCTCTCTCTCTCTCTCTCCCCGTCTGTCTCCTCAGATCTGTTAAAGGGTCTCATGTCAGGTGCTGCTCTGCCTCCGCACTTGCAGCTCGCTTTCTCAGGTAATCGCTCTCGCGCGCTCTCTCTCTCTTGCTCTCCCCCCCTTTCTCACTCCCTTGCTCTCCCTCTCTGCTCTCTCTCTATCCCTCTCTCCCCCCACCTTCTCTCTCTCACACTCTCTCTCACACACACACTCACTCTCTCTCTCTCTCTCTCTCGCTCACCCGGTCCCTGCTTGCCTGGTGGCTGTCGTGTGTTGGTCCGGTGTTGGTTGCATGTTTGGTGTTGAACGTTGTTTCCTCTTCCCCTCTCTCTCTCCTCTCGAGTGTGTGTTGTGTTTTGGGGATTGATCGCTGTTTCCTTTTTCAGATGTCAATCAAAGTCAGAGCGGGGATCTAAAGAGGAAGCTGTGATGACACTCGGACGCCGCCGGACTGCGATGTCGCACTGAAGTACGGTGGACACACGGACTGCAGGTTTAACCAATAACAACGAACGGCTCTTTACCCGTTTTCTGGGGGGTTTGTTTTTGATTTATAGTTTTTTTTTTTTGGTAATTGAATATAATTAATAACATCCCTGGCCTGGATGCTTTCTCTCCTTGTTTTGCTAATGTTTACACACACAGACCTTAATTGCTGTGGACAGGGAGGGAAAAACGTTAATGTGTGTATGCGGATGTGGATGTACACACACACACTCTGAGTGGAATATGAACTCTGTAGACTTGGAAGACAAACAGAACAGACGGACGGATGAACTGATCCCTCCCTTTCTCAGGTGTAGGTCCATGTCTCTGGTGCTGTTCCAGGTGGAGTTGTTTATTATTATTATTATTATTATTATTATTATTATTATTATTATTATTAATAAAAAAGACCCACGGAACAAAGACGAGAGGAGTTTTATATCCGGACAGAAGCAGAGGCGCTGAAATTTGTATTGTACTTGAATTTTCAGAAGTTTGTCTACTTAAGCTGAACCTCCACACTAGCGAAATAAAAAGCAATAGTTAGTCCCAGGAAAAAAACCAAGGCTTTGAAGGATGACCATTCTGTGTGTGTTTCTTTTTACCCATGGTGCATTAACACTCTGTGATTGACGTTGGTCTTGTGGGCCAGCTCTGCATATAACTACTGACTTGAACTATAGCTCTGCATATACAGTATCTCACAAAAGTGAGTACACCCCTCACGTTTTTGTAAATATTTGATTATATCTTTTCATGTGACAACACTGAAGAAATGACACTTTGCTACAATGTAAAGTAGTGAGTGTACAGCTTGTGTAACAGTGTAAATTTGCTGTCCCCTCAAAATAACTCAACACACAGCCATTAATGTCTAAACCGCTGCTTACAAAAGTGAGTACACCCTTAAGTGAAAATGTCCAAATTGGGCCCAAAGTGTCAATATTTTGTGTGAACACCATTATTTTCCAGCACTGCCTTAACCCTCTTGGGCATGGAGTTCACCAGAGCTTCACAGGTTCCACTGGAGTCCTCTTCCACTCCTCCATGACGACATCACGGAGCTGGTGGATATTAGAGACCTTATGCTCCTCCACCTTCCGTTTGAGGATGCCCCACAGATGCTCAATAGGGTTTAGGTCTGGAGACATGCTTGGCCAGTCCATCACCTTCACCCTCAGCTTCTTTAGCAAGGCAGTGGTCGTCTTGGAGGCGTGTTTGGGGTCGTTATCATGCTGGAATGCTGCATACTGATCATGCTCTGCTTCAGTATGTCACAGTACATGTTGGCATTCATGGTTCCCTCAATGAACTGTAGCTCCCCAGTGCCGGCAGCACTCACGCAGCCCCAGACCATGACACTCCCACCACCATGCTTGACTGTAGGCAAGACACACTTGTCTTTGTACTCCTCACCTGGTTGCCTCCACACACGCTTGACACCATCTGAACCAAATAAGTTTATCTTGGTCTCATCAGACACAGGACATGGGTCCAGTAATCCATGTCCTTAGTCTGCGTGTTTTCAGCAAACTGTTTGCAGGCTTTCTTGTGCATCATCTTTAGAAGAGGCTTCCTTCTGGGACGACAGCCATGCAGACCAATTTGATGCAGTGTGCGGTGTATGGTCTGAGCACTGACAGGCTGACCCCCCTACCCCTTCAACCTCTGCAGCAATGCTGGCAGCACTCACACGTCTATTTCCCAAAGACAGCCTCTGGATATGACGCTGAGCACGTGCACTCAACTTCTTTGGTGGACCATGGCGAGGCCTGTTCTGAGTGGAACCTGTCCTGTTAAACCGCTGTATGGTCTTGGCCACCGTGCTGCAGCTCAGTGTCAGGGTCTTGGCAATCTTCTTATAGCCTAAGCCATCTTTATGTAGAGCAACAATTCTTTTTTTCAGATCCTCAGAGAGTTCTTTGCCATGAGGTGCCATGTTGAACTTCCAGTGACCAGTATGAGGGAGTGTGAGAGCGATGACACCAAATTTAACACACCTGCTCCCCATTCACACCTGAGACCTTGTAACACTAACAAGTCACATGACAGCGGGGAGGGAAAATGGCTAATTGGGCCCAAATTGCACATTTTCACTTAGGGGTGTACTCACTTTTGTAGCCAGCGGTTTAGACATTAATGGCTGTGTGAGTTATTTTGAGGGGACAGCAAATTTACACTGTTACACAAGCTGTACACTCACTACTTTACATTGTAGCAAAGTGTCATTTCTTCAGTGTTGCCACATGAAAAGATATAACCAAATATTTACAAAAATGTGAGGGGTGTACTCACTTTTGTGATATACTGTAACTACTGAATTAAACTAAAGCTCTGCACATGACTATTGCCTTTAACGTCCACAATGTCATTTCTACACAACAGGCTGGACAAAAAAAAAAAAAACATGTTTAGTGACCAGTAACACCTCAGAAATGTGTTTTCTATATGAATGACTGAGTGCAGGTGTTTCAGCAGAGCCCGTTGCCATGCATTGTGGGACATACTGAAAAGCTCGGTCACTTTAAACCTGACACTGTGACGTGATTCTGCCTTTACCACACGGCAGTATGTGAGGTTTCTACACCACTGGATCTTCCCCGATCAACTGTGTGTGTCTGGGAGCAGGAACGACTCAGCCGTGAAGCGGTAGACCAGACAAACTCTGAAAAGTAGGGTTGCTGAAGTGTATATCCTCCATGAAGACATGGTGTTACGTGTTAAGGTTGGAAAAGTGGAAGATCTGGAGTGTCCTGCACCAATCCCTGACCTCAACCCCACTGAACACCTTTGGGATGAACTGGAACTGGAGCCTCCTCGCCATCCCAACATCAGCACCTGACCTCATCCTCACTAACGCTCTTGTAGCTGAATGATCACAATCCCCACAGCCACGCCCCAAAATCCCCACAGCCACGCCCCAAAATCTAGTGGAAAGCCTTCCCCGAAGAGAGAGTGGAGCACATTATAACAGTAACGATGGAATAAATCTGGAACGAGACGTTTGATAAACACATACAGGTCTGCTGGTCAGGGGTGCAAAAACTTTTGTCCATGTAGTGTGTATTAAATGTAACTGGTTTGTTTTTTCTCTCTATAAGATGATCACGATAAACCAAATATACATGAGGTTTAAATCTGCATTTTAGTTTGTTTTTAAAGCAGTCTGAAGTTTGAAATAGTCTCTGGGTTTAAAGCGTGCACTGTCCGTCTGTCCAGAACGAAGCAAAACAATCAGCCAATAGAATACGATCATCTACAGAAACAGGCTGGGAAATGTCTTTACTTTATAATAATCACAGTAGAAGTTGGTTATTATATCTTTATATATAAATGTCGGTCTCACTGAACACCAGGACGTCTCAAACTGCTGTATAAATAATAAATCCATTTTTACAGAACACATCGTACAGATTTATTTTACAAACAATTCAAAAAAACAAACAGATTACACATTACTTGAATGTGTACACTAATGATGTGTTTGTTTATTAGCGATACCCCAAACCCCCCCACCTTTACACCCACATCATCTGTTTTATTCAGGAATTGTTGGTGGGTTACAGATTACAGTAATAAATGAGAATAATGGAGACTGAATGAAGTTCACACACCCCCTTGATAAACTTCACAGAGCCTTGGATGCCACTCTGAGAATCTCAGGTTCAGCACGAACGCTGCTGGAAAAAACACTAAACAGAGCGCTGTGGTATTTAAAAACGTGTCCCGGACCCACCCTGGAAATGATTTAAGACTGGGAATTCATTTGATGGGCGGGGGTTAGAGTTTTTATCGGGCTGTAGCAAGTGAACCGTCCTACAATTTCTCCAAGGTTCGATGTAAAGTGGGCGGGGCTTATCATGCTGATCACCACAGCTTGGTTTATACTGTTACTGTTTTTTTTTTCTCTCTCTGTCTCTTTTGATCCTCACCACAATCCGTAACTGCTCGTTCTTACATGCTGAAAATGTCTAAATAACCAAAACGGTATATAAATAATCACAGGGGACATGAGGGTCGTCATGGATCAGGAGCGTGTCCCACTAACACACACCGGTGGCCATGGTGATCATGGAAAGCTGCAGCATTGATCTGGGGTCTTTATTTGCCCTCGTTGAATCCCGTCTTCCACCTGCAAACGTTATTATCTATAAAAAGATATAGAGCGCGCAGGTTTATCAAAACAATTAATATCTCTAAATCTGGTCCAAGTCATAAATGAGTCTTTACACACACACACCCCTCTGATACATTAAACAGTTACCAGTCAGATTTGTGTCGATGTTTTGAAGGGTCGTGGCCACATAACACCATAAAGTGAGGAGTTCAAACTGTCAAAAACACAAATACTAATAATAAAATCCTCACGTGATTAGTCAGCTGTTAAATGACTGGACAGGATTCGATGAATCGCTTTCATGAAACTGGATCATTTGTGTAAATCAGCACCATGAAGAACGCCACAAGATACAATCCCGACTGGCCACCACTCCACTCAGAGCTTGGCATTTTATTATTTATTTATTTATTCTTTTAAACCACTGACTTCAGGTGACATCGAATTATCGAGAAACAAACAAAAGAATTATACAAAACAACACCAAAAAAAAAAAAGAGAGAAAAGGGGTGTGACATCAGTCCAGATACTTAAACACACCACAGAGCATCTTTCTCTCTCTCTCTCTCTCTCGAGAACATCAACACTGATGATGAAGATGAGGCTCGTACTGATGTGTTTACAAAGCATCTGGATCACCTGACACACGCTGCACAGGATGGGTACGCTAACACTGGAAACCTATAAACAAAAGAGGAGAAAGAGAGGAAACACCAGAGGATAGGGCGCAGGGCGTGACTGATCCTGGGCTGTGTGTGTGTGAGTGTGAGAGAGTGTATGAATGTGGAGGGGGAGGTCAGATGTCACGTCGCACCGCACGCCGCTCAGCCACAGTCTATTTGACCAGAGGTCTGGTTTTGTCGTCGTCTCCACACTGGTGAGCTTTGTACTTTTTTACCTCGGCCATGTACTTAGACCAGGCGTCTCCTTTACCCGTCTCAGCCTACACACACACACAAATGGAGAGAGTTAGGACATGTGGCACTAATTCATACAAATATCTGAACCAAACAGTTAGAGATTAAAGTGCAGCGCGTCTTCAGGGTCAGTAAAAGAACCAAAAATGGACGAGGACGAAAGACAAAGACCTGGAGATGTACGAGAGTCTTAACACAAAACAAGCTGCAGAAACGGTGTTACTTTCTTTTACTCCACCCACACACACACACACACACCCACTCATCCCTGTTCTTACAGAACACACCGTATCTAAAGTGCTGACGAAAGCATGATCTGAATTCATATACAAACATTTCCTTCTGAAACAGGAAGTCAGGACCAGATGTGAGTGCTTCCATATTAGAGAATCAATATCCTCGTTTATCATTATTATTATTTTCCAACAAACAAGGTGTTCTTTAACTTTTTGACCCCAAATGGATGTTTATATATATATATATATATATATATATATATATATATATATATATATAAATAAATATTTTTTTTTCCTCCACATTTTAGAATAATAATAAAGTCATGAAAACTCTGGAGTAACACAAAGGGAACTATGGGAATTCTGTTGTGCTAAAAAATCCAAAATAAATCAAAAATAATAAAAGCATCTTCAAAGTAGATGATTTTTTCGCCTAGAGTTTGCAGAAATGCGTTCTCGGCGTTTTCTCGAGTGATGTCTTGAGGAATTTCCCTGAGATGATTTTTAAACAGTATTAAAGGAGTTCACACTGACGCCGGACTCTTATCGCCTGCTTTTCGGAATATTTCCCTTTAAAAACATAAAGATTTATTTGTAAATAAAATGTTAGTTTTGTAATGAAAGAAACGAATACGTCGGGACGATTATATTTTTCTCTACGACGCCGATTTCACGCGTTTAATCATACGCCTTCAGATCAAAAGATTTTTAACATCATGAGGAAGGTCGCAGTCGGGTGTCCACAAACTTTTGACCGGCAGTGTGCGTATGAAAGGTTTTATCATATAATAAGTGCGTAATGTACGTAGCTCGTACGTGACGTTTGTAAATCCATATTCGCCCAACGTTTGGGCGTATTTTCGTTCACATCTTGTGGTAAACCCTCTGGTGAAGTCTGCTCTTGATTGTTGACTTTGACACACACACACACCTACCTCCCGGAGACGCTCTTCATCCGGACCAATGATCTACCAGGCCTGGTTGGTGTTCCTGAGCTCAGCAGTGCCTTCTTTCTTTTTAAGCACGTCCCAAATAGTTGATGTCGCCACGCTTGAGGAATTTGCGCTCTCTCTAATGCGTCTGTTTTGAATCGCAACCGTATCAAAGTCCAAATATTTATTTAACGACCTGACTGTACATTACGTTACATGCTCCAAGTCAGGCTGAAGTTCAACTCACACTTACGCCAACACAAAGTGCTTTAACATTCAAATCTCTCTCGCTCTCTCTGACACACACACTCTCTCTCTCTCTCTCTCTCTCTAAATGACACGATGGTGTTATTTGTTGAAGGTATCAGGTCATGTTAAAGGAAAACTCCAGTCTGAAATATGTTTACACTGAAATATCTGCGAGGTGTCGGTTGCTTGGTGCTGTATTTCGGAAAGCGGGTGGTTCAGACTCACCTCCGAGTCGTGTTTCTGCTTCTTGGCCACCACTCCGGTCTTGAGTGCCAGCTTGGCGCCGCCTCTGCGCTTGCCCACCTGGGTTGGGGGGGAGAAGACTGAAACCGTTACACGGGCCGACCCGGACACGCCTGCCCTTCTCTCAGGACAGCAAGGACAAAGCAGCATACAGTAGGCGCCAATCACCCGCCCCTCAACAGACCGTCTCAATAACACCATCTTCACAGTAGCAGGGCTCATGGAGCTTATCATCATCATCATCTCACACATAAATCAAGCTCAACAGGTCTATCACCACTGCCTGAGACGAACCTGGAGGGAAGCTTTCTAACAGCTTTCCGTCTCCAAAACATCACTCTACTACGAGATCATCTTACACATCATCTAGCACTACTGAGTGAGGTTTTAACACCTGAAACGCTGCCGTGATTAAAACAAAACAAACAAAAAAGGGTGTGCACGTGATTTTTAGATGATTCCTGACATTCTCTAGCTAGGACACAGTGATCTGATCTGAATCTGATCTGACTCTTGAGTGTGTGTGTGTCTAAGTGAGACACACTGCTATAAACCCCCTTACAAAGCTGGCCACGCTAACGGGCTTCTTGTCCTCAGTCGCCGGCACGTTGCCCGCCTCCTCCAGCTCCTTTCTCCGCCGCTCCTCCTCCATCTTCTTCTTGAACAGCTCCATGAAGCTGCCGTCGTTGGCGAAGGCGTTTCCTCCTCCTCCTCTCCCTCCTCCGGCGGCGGCGGCGGCGCTGCTGCTGCTGCTGCCCGCTTTGGCCGCTCCGGATCCGGGTCTGGCGGGGGAAGACGGCCCGCTGCTCGACTCACTTCCACTGCTGCTGCTACTGCTGCTGCTGCTGCTGCTCCTCTCCCTGCTCCTCCCGCTCCTCCTTTTCTCCTCCATGCTGCGGGTTTTAGTCTCGGTCAGCGATACACTGCTTTCCCAGACCGGTTAGGAGTCTTTAACAGGTTCAACACAAACACACACACAAAAAGAAAACGGCGTCAAAAAAATGTCCAAATAAAACCCCAAACCGCGTTCACCGCCACACAGACCGACTCGTGTAACCTCTCCAGCGACTACACTACACTAAAACACAACCAAACCGCGGCTTTATTCACGCAACATTTTAAATTCGACACGGAAATTTCCAGACAACTTTAATTTTCGCTTTATCGTCGCTCAGCCGCCATTTTGGAAATCTTCTTCTTCTGCTTCGTCTCTTTCTGCTTGTTGTTCATTCAGACGCGCCTCAGCGCCACCCGCAGGACATGAAGGTGCACTGCAGTGGAGTCTGATCACCGCACCGCACTGCATGTACCGGATTTATACACAGGTATAATGATGGAGTTACAGTTATAGAGAGCTTTTCTAGACACTCAAAGCGCGTTACATTGTATGGAGGTTGGTGGACGATGAGACGGCAGCCATAGTGCGCCAGAACACCTTCCACACTCCGGGTATTAGTGGAGGAGGTGAGAGAGTGATGCAGGCCAGTGGTTTTCAAAGTCGGGGCCGCCAGGGGGCGCCCGGGGGGCCTCAACAATTTGGTGTGCCCATCCCTCCCACTAGTATGTTTTCTCTTTCTCACTCTCAGACAACCACACACACACACACACACACAGGCAGAATCAATTCCTAATGTAATGTAATGTAAAGATGTAATTATTAATAGATATATTCAGAAGTCTGTATTTTTAATGTGTTGCAAAAGGGGGGCTTTGGTCAAATGTTAATGCCATTTGGGGGGGCCTTGCCCTGGAAAAGTTTGGGAACCCCTGATGTAGGCAATTCAGAGATGGAGATTATTAGGGGGCCAATATATTATATTATTATAGAGAAGGCCAACAGGGGGATTTCTCCAGGACACCGGGCTTATACCCCTACTCTTTTACGATAAGGGTCCTGGGATTTTTAATGACCACTGAGAGTCAGGACCTCGTTTTACCGCCTAGAAAATCTTGTATAGATGTATATAAAAAAAACCTTACAGAACAGATTAGTTTTCTTGCTGCAAACCAAATGGATTAGAATAGAATAGTTCTTCACGCCAAGCAGTGATATCCAAAGTGGATCTCCAGTACAGTAAAGTTTCGCTGCTGGGCTGAAACACCACCACATCAAAATCCAAGCCTATGACGATTCTCTCCCAGAAAACATTCAGTTGATGCCTTCAGGCGAGGGAAGAGACATCCCTGGTGAAGGAGTTTAAGTATACAAATGGTCATAAGTATGTAGACACCTGGCCATCACACACACACACACGTGTGCTTATTGAACGTTCCGTTCCAGATTTATTCCGTCTTTACTGTTATAATGCGCTCTAGTATTCTGGGAAGGCTTTCCACTAGATTTTGGGGGCGTGGCTGTGGGGATTTGTGATCATTCAGTTACAAGAGCGTAAGTGAGGATGAGGACAGGTGCTGATGTTGGGATGTCGAGGAGGCTCCAGTTCCAGTTCATCCCAAAGGTGTTCAGTGGGGTTGAGGTCAGGGATCTGTGCAGGACACTCCATTTCTTCCACCTTCTTCCAACCTTCACACTTAACACACCATGTCTTCATGGAGCTGGCTTTGTGTACAGGTGCACCGTCACGCTGGAACAGTGTTTGCGCCTCTTAGTTCCAGTGAAGGGAAAAGGAAGACATTCTATACTGGTGTGTGCTTCCAACTTTGCTGTGACAGTTTAGGGAAAAAGCATGGTCAGGTGTCCACATACTTTTGGTCATATAGTGTATTCTGACCCTTAGTTATACAAGGAACCCTTAAATAACTCCTAAAGAACACTTTTGTTATGTAATTGATTGGATAAAGCTGCAATAACTCATGAAAATTACACGTAATGTCTCTTTAGGAATAAAACACTCCATGTTGCGCAGTTTGTTTTTTAGAAAAATAAATTGGCGACACAATGAGGCGTTGAGGCAGAGTTACTGTCACCGCCCCAAATTTGAGTGTTTCATTCCTCTTATACCACAGTAACGTCCCAACAATGCCATTTTAGTCATTAATTAACAAGCAGTACTTGTTATCCGTTTATTGTTACATTTAATGTTACGTAAAACAAGCTGGCTCCTGCTCCATCCTCACTTATAGAATAAACAGCTTACCTTATATAGTCTCTCTCTCTCTCTCTGTCTGTGTACTGAAAACCTTACAGCTTTACCTCCGACTGTTACCAAGCCCTGAGGCTGGAGCCTCCTTCCATAAACGTTAATAAATGTCTCCTTACAGAAAACTTCACCATATCAATTATTAACAACTTTAAAAACAAAATGTTTGTGAGTGCGCTGTTACCATAGAAGCGGTAACGCATCAGAACGAGTGCATTAAATGTAAACCCGCGCTACGGTCGGAGCTGTGGTTCTAGAAAGCTTAGTTCTGATTGGTCAGAATGTGTGAAGAGCTGAGCCGCAGCAGCGTGGGGTGATGTTCTCTAAACGTGTCTTTACAGGGGCAGGAAGTAAACTGATGAACACTCAATAACGACACACACTCCAGACGCGTTCTGTTCTCTGGATCCGTCAGGTGTTTATTGCGGGGGGGGGGGGGGGGGGGAACGCTGAACATTAACGTGGTGTACAACCCGAGTGTCGACCCGTCATCACCTCCCAGCTACATTCATAACACACACACACCACACACACACACACACACACACACACACACACACACACACCCCAAAATAATGAACATGCACACACACATCAAATCAACACACCTCAGAATGAAACAAGTGTCCAGTGTAAAAACACACAAAAGAAAACCCCAATACAGTTATATTCATAAGACTTTACAGCTCCAAAATCAATCCACACACACACTCCTAGTAAACGGAAGCTAACAGGTCACTCGGTCACTCTTTCAGCACGAGCCATGTTGGGTTATCTTGTTCCAGCGCTTTGGAGCCAGAAAACAGTTCTTTAGTGTTAAATCTAAACAGTAGTGTCAACATCACGTACCTCCATTCACAGCTTTAAAAAGAAAAAAAAAAGAAAAATCAATCATCGTACTTTGGTATGCTCATCACTTAAAAATAATAAAAATAAAAACCCATTGTAGCTTGTTTAAGTTACACTCGGTTGAGATATTCGCTACAATAAAGAAGAAAAGCCTAACACCAGAATTCTGCAGGTACCTGTAAATATAATCAGTTCTGCTGTTATCCAAAAAAACAACAACAATATAAACAGAAACCATGACAGAAATTCTAATGGTTTCCACTACAAACGCCATTACAAACCATCAGCAAAACAGAACAGAACATTCCACCATTAGAAACAACAACAAATTACCAGTAGAGGTCCACAGGGACCATTACAGTTTCCATTAAAACCAATATAATTCCCATTATAACCATTACAAATTCTATGAGGGTTTCTGTTGTTGTTGTTTCAGCAGGGAGTGCGTCTTTGGAGTACAGAGAACACGGTGTATAATTAGTTTTTCAGCATGTCATCGCTGTTCCAGATCTCCAGCTGGGTTAAAACGCAGCTCACGTATCGGACGCTGTTGAATATCTGTAAGTGAGGGGAAAGAGGTTTTACTAAACCCCCGTCGTGACGGTGGGACAGTGGCGTCGCTTGCTTCAGGGCTCGACGGACTTCTGGTGGTTCGTTAGTTAGAAATAAACTGCAGACGGCTTCGAGTTCAGGGGCGGGCGATACGGCGAAACCTTCACGTCACCATACTCTTGACGCGATACGCAAAACAAAAAGTATTTCACAAGGAGCAAGAGGAAGCAGCGTCCAATCGGGTACTGTGTTTTTACAAGCGCGTCCACAAGCCGTCTCGGAACGCTCACGTCGTTCACGGTGAGGGTATTAATAACGCGGTCGTATCGCCGTTCGCGTCCTGCACTTTCGTTGTGTAACTGGTATCGTGGAATCCGTAGTGTTTTTCGAAGTGGAGAAACTACACATGAAGACATGATGCAACGCCAACACTTATGTTCTCGGGTCAGTGCGCTGAAGTTCCAGCGTGTTGGCGTGCACATGCTCCGAGGTAAGCGATTAAACCTGGTCATGAGAATAAATAAGACGCAGTCCGAGACTGAGACGCAGAGCGATAGAATATCATCAACGTGCTGGTTTTTGGTTTTCGTTCTCGTCCACGTGACGAAGCCCAGCTAGAGATCGTCCATCAGTGGAGTAGCGAGCGCTCTCAGGGAAGAACGGTCACCGAGAGAAAGGCACCGAGCTGTGTTCACTCTCACAGTATCACGGCAAAAAAAAAAAAACACACAAAAACAGGATCATACTACTAAAGAAAAGCTACTTCATCACCGCCTACGCATTTTTACTTCTGCTAAGGTGCTAAAAGACGACTGGATTTAAAAAAAAAAAAAGAAAAAAGAAAAGAGGAAGTGCCAATAATAATAATAATAATAATAATAATAATAATAATAATAAGCTGGCTAAAACTCTATCTAGAATAGTTAAAAGAGATAAAGAATAAAAACTCAACAGAGGAAATAGGAAAATGTTAAAATCAAAGTGATTAAAGAAAAAAAAAAAAACAACAAGCTCGAAACTCAGACATGCCTCAACAGACGAACACGAACACTGATCGGCTTAATACACAGAGACGGAGAAAGAGAAAAGAAGTAAAGCACAGCAACAACAAATAAACTATTAAGCGATAAAGTCCTGATTCCCGACTGATCAGGTGGTTTTATAGACACTCGCTTTGCGAATAGAAAAATTTGACTCAAATAATAACGGCGGCAGATCAAAGCACTTTTAAACTGAACCCTGTTCATCTTATTCAATTAAAGAGAGGAGAGGAGAGGAGAGGACGGACGACAACCCCCCCCCTCCTCATTCCTAGTCCATCTTCAAAAAAAAAAAAAGGAGAGATGTATTTCAGCAGTCAGCAGCATGTAGGGTCACATCCTCTGGAGGAACAGGAAGAGTCTCACAGCAGAACAGAGAGAGGAGAGTTTAAGGCAGGAGTCACAATGTGGCGTATTAAACTCACACCGTGTGTGTGTGTGTGTGTGTGTGTGTGTGTGTGTTATCTGGGCTGGAGGCGAGCGCTCAGGCCTCTCCGTGCCTGTGTGAACTGCCTCTGCTGGGCGAGGAAGGACTGAGCCTGACCAGGAGAACCAGCGTGCTCCTCCACCGCCTTCTGATGGAGAGCCATTCCCTACACACACACACACACACACACACACACACACACACACACACACACACACACACAGAGACAACACAACACAATGAGGAGAAGAGGAGGAATAAATCACGCCGTGTCGTTCTGTTACAGGAAAATAATCAGCCCCGCGGCGGTGTGATGAGTCCCTCTTACTACTGTGACCTTCATTATTATTATTATTTTTTTTTTTTTAAAGCACACCCTGAAGTGTTTTATTCCTCTTACAGAAAATGTTAAATTTTCTATTAAAGAACGACACATCAGACCTTCATTTTTATCCGTTTAGAGTTACGTTAAACGTTGTGAAATGTCCAGGAAACAAGTTACACGTATGGCAACGCATATAATCACGACTCGGATACCTTCATAAACAGCCAATCAGAGGGGGCGTGTGTTTATCGACTCTGAACAGTCAATTAACGGAAAAGAAAAACGTTTTTTATTTTTTTATGAGCAACAGGAGAAACTTCATCTAGTTCACGCTACAAAGCTGTAACAACGGGATTAGGGGGTAAAAGTAATAATACTGTTCTAGATCAGAGACCGATTTCTTACCATGTTGTACCAGGCACTGATGATCAGCTTCTCCTCCTGATCATGTCTGGACCGGCTCTTCTCAAAATCACGCTACACACACACACACACACACACACACACACAGCATGAGTGTTATTGTTTGTGCAGTAATACTGCGTGCATGTGTGTGTGTGTGAGAGAGAGAGAGAGACAGACACGAGCAGTATATCATTTTTAAAATGATTTAAGAAGTGTATAGTGTTATGAAAGCGCGAGTACACTGCAGGACACTAGGGGGCGCTCGTGACTCACACACCGCTGCTGAAGCGCTGAGAGTCTAGGTTAGGAAAGTGGGCTGTTTTGAAGCTGTGTTAGCGTTACCCAGAAGTGTTTTGCTATGTGTCATGTCTAAGTAAACAGCAGCAATGCACACTCATGCTAGTGATGTCACAGGGAACCAACATTCATTTTCGGTCTGTATAAAGTTAAAATCGGTCGATGTTACCGGTTATCAACATTAAAATCTGTATTACCGTCATAGAAAAGAAAGAAAGAAAGAAATTCATTTCAGAGCAGTGGTGAGAAGGTGTTTTCTGGGTCCCAGGGTGTGAAAAAACTAAATTCCACAAAAACATGCACAAAAAAAAAAAAGGCTGAAAAACGAGTCGTAAAAATGAGCGCCGACTTACACGGCTTCCATTTTTAGAAGTAATCATAGCAGCATGCTCTGATATCAACACAGACATCACACTACACATGGTATGAAGGAGATTATAATCTATAATCCGTGTTATTGTGATATTAAGAGCTTTACAAATAAAAAATTGTGAAAAAAGTGAAGAAACTAAGTTTTCTTAATAAATCGGAATATTTTCTTAATAAATGTAGTAATGTAGGAGGTACGTGTGGATCACGAACAGCAGCGATGGAAAAGAATCGTTTATTTGTTTGTATTGGGTGCTTTTGCATGTGTAATTCGTTTGAGGGTTTTTACGGGACACGTTTTCTCCGGAGCCTCATCGGCACAGACGTCCCGCTAAACCGCACAGCCTCAGGAATCATCCATCTCGGCAATCGGTCAGTCACAGGACGTGACCGTTTACCCATAATCCTCAGCACAAACCTCAGAGTGCTGTCTCACCTCCAGATGTTGGATTCTCTTGTCTCTCTCCGAGAGCTGGTTCCTCAGGGCCTGGACCTCAGGACCGACAGAGTTGGGCTTCTGCTTCGGGTCCAGTTTCTTTATCACCTACACACACACACACACGCTTGAATGATGCAGACAGTCACAGAAAGTTAAATTGTTCCAGATTACAGACTGCAGGTGAAATACAGTACACTATTTCAAACAGAAAGAAGAAAACCATCGTAATAACGAAACTGAGCATCGAGGAGCAGCTAAATGCAGCTACAGTGCTGAGTCAAGTGTGTATATATACACACACACACACACACACACACACACACACACACACACACACTCTATATTCAACATGCATCTGCCAGTAAAAGGTGTGTGTGTGTGTATGTGTGTGTGTGTGTGTGTGTGTAGTGTATTTGCAGTGCATACTTGTTCTATAAACTCAGTGGGCGGTCAGTAGTTAAGGTTCTTGCGCTAGTAACTGAAAGCAGTTCACATCTCGGCATGGATCACACACACGGTTCCCGTCAGGCCCTTACGCAAAACCGTTAACCCTTTACTCTTCAGCTCTAATCTCAGGGTAAACATGTCCGCCAAACTTAAGAGGCGTGAGAATAATCAAGTTAAGTGGGGTTTTTTGTTATTCCTCAATAATAATGATAATAATAAAGGTTTCGTTATATATTCAAGTATTAGAGAAGCTAAAGGATTGATGAAGATGAGTGACATCAACACACTGCTGAAATATTTATCTCTTGCAAGAGAGAGAGAGAGAGAGAGAGAGAGAGAGAGTGTGTGTGTTCACCGTCCGAGCTTTTCCCATGTAGCACTTGTATCTCTCCTCCATCTGCTTCATGTCCTCATCCTTCTTTCTCAGAATCGTCTGCAGCTCATCGATCTTCTTCGCCACTGAGAGACACACAAGCGAGACCCGTGTTTATTTCTCTCCCGCTCTAAACTCCTCGTTTTGTAACCGCCACAGAGGGAAGGCGTTCGGTTAGTAACGGAGGAGTGTGTGTGTATCAATCCTGTGTTAATACTGCGACGTGAACAAAATGCTATATAAAGCAGAGGATTACTGTTACTGTCCACGCCGGGCTCCAGGTCATCGATCACTTCTCGCTTCTTCTGCAGATCGGAGTGGGCTTCATGTAGCTTTTCTCTACACACACACACACACACACACACACACACACACACACACACACACACACACGTTTAGACCCCCTCTAATCACACACTGGGTCAGCTTGTAACTCACTCACTCCCCTGACCACGTACTCACAGATGCTCTTCCAGTTTCTTCTTCAGCAGAGATGACTGAAGGAGTGGAGGAGAAAGAAAGGGTGTGATGAGTTAATCATCATCATTATCATCATCATCATCATCATGTCCAACATGACTTATAAGCATCAGCCCAACAGTGGTGTAATTAAAACAGAGCTTCCTGTACACTAGAAATGCATATAAAATGAATGTTTAAGCAATTATTATTATATTTTTAGATATGAACGCAAGTCAGTGGCAGCGAGTGACGTCACAGTGAACCGAACGTGTATTACGCAAGAAATAAAAGAATCCAAACGGAGTGAAGTGACTGTTCCCACCCCGACGCTTATTCTGTTCCGAAGTGTTTTATTCCTCTCATACCACACAACAGTGCGCTGTTCATTTTATTCTATTCAAGAACAATACGTCGGAATTGAAAATTCATCCATTCATAGTTACAGTTAATGTTGCGGAACATCCACGTGACATGCTCCCGTTCTCACTTACGCCACAGCAGCTATAAACCAGCCTCCCCCCTCCCCCGCCCCCTCGAAGTTAAAAACAGAAAACAAAAAACACGTTACAACGCGCCGACACTGGAGACTCCTTCAACAATTGGCAAACGAACGTATCGTCACTGAACACCTGTGGAGCGTACGAGAAACGATAACGTGTCAGAACGAGCGCGTTAATATAAAACCTGTGACTTTAAAAGACCAGCGGCACTAATCGACACCTTCTGACCAATCAGAATGGAGAACTGTTACATACGGGGAAAGAAAAATAAACGAATAAAAATGAACCGGACACAAACTATACGGATCATTAGTGCGGTGTGGGTTTAATGCACCGCAACGTCTCTCTTTGCCACACTGACCACGATCATTTCTCACTGGATTTGGACTGGAGTCTGATGCCCCTGGATTACAGATAAAGTATAAACATACAGTAGGGGTTGCATGACTAGTTTTCACAGTTTTACATCATTATATGAGAATGTTAGAGGAACTGCAGAGAAGCTGTGTATTCCACATGTCCTATTGGTTAGCGCAACCCCTAATGTACACTTAATAACTCTTAACAGCAGGCAGACAGGCGTGTATGGGCGGTACTTACGATGGCCTAAGAAGCAGCCGATTGGTGGATTGGGTAGGGTCGGCGGGGAGAGACAGAATCAAGCAGGAGTTTCATTCGTAAGTTCACCACAACGCAAAGCAAACAAGGTGTTATCATTTCAAACACGCATCAAACAAGCAGCAATCCCGAGTACATTTTACACTCTGCGTTTCAAAATCGTAAGCAGGAAATCACTTCAAATCACACGTCGACCTCCGAGCCGAATCATCAACCGTGATCTGACGAGATCATGTGTGTAAAGATCCACCAGTACTCACACGGGCTGATCCATCACAGACGAAAGAGTACACAATTCCCCCCCTCATCTCAGTGCCAATGGGAACGGTGCGCTAACGTCGCTAACCAGCAAGACTGCATGTCTAAATCAGCGCAACTTAAAGTTGCTTAAAGGAGGCGTGGCTTTCCACATTTCCTAGGCTTACAGTTTGGAAGAATTAATTCTGTTGATGACACCAGTTCAAATCTGAGTAACAGATTCTGCTTTTTAAAAGAAACTGTTTATATACACACGGTGTCACTGAGGTCAGTTCTCTTGTTTGGGATGCGATGCTAAACGAGTGGCTATGAGCTGGTGGCTATACGGTGCAGAATTTGCTACATGCTACATGGGCGTCGTGCTCCAGGGCAGGTCTAATGAAACAAACAAAGACCACTTGAGAGACGAGAGAGGAAATTGTGTACATTTTATTCTTTCCCGCACTTTTGTGAATCAAGAGTGACTGCCGACAAAGCATCAATCACCAAAGGGTGTGTGTGTGTGTACATGCAAAGTAAGGGTGTGTGTGTGTGAATATATACATATATGAACAACTCACGTCCTCAGATTTGCTGTCCTGCTCCTGGAGAGCTTTCTGTAGGTCCTCGACCTGAGAACGCAGCTCGGCTATCTGCTGCTGACTCAACCTGAGAGAGAGAGAGAGAGAGAGAGAGAGAAATGAACGAGTGAGAGTGGTTAGAACCGTTTGTGAAGCTCTAGATGACTGTAGATCAACACTATTTCTGACAGAAATAAGTGAAATTTCATTACACTGGGTCCACACGCAGCGGAGGAGAGAACGCACAGAGAAAAAGAGACTGAAAGTGCAGATGAAAGTGCAGATAATGTAACAACGTCTTAAAACTGAAACCAGAAGTGTACTCGAGTGAAAGTTACAAGGGTGCAACTTTATTTAAACGTACTCAAAAGTGTGTGACGGATTTAAGCGGATAATAAGAACAGATAACGAACCGTCACAGTTCTAGATTCTTCTAGAACTTCTTGACAGTTCTAGAAGAATCTGATTGGACGGTCTAAACTGAAATGGAAGTGAGATGCGTGGGAGTGTGTTAGACTGATCTATACGTAAAGCGTACAGTCACTGGCGAGGTGAGAGAAGAAGAGACTTTCGAGATTTCTAACCGGTACTTTGAAGTTCGACATTAAAATGTAAGGAGTGAGTAGCATGTTTTTTCTTTCTGGGAAATGTAAATAAGTACAGAGTACGCGCGAGCTGTTTCTGTAACACGCAAGGAAAGTATACGCCAAAATACACTAGAAGGCCAAAAGTGTGTGGACACCTGACCATGACACCCATATGACCGTTACTTCTCCAAACGGTTAGCACAAAGTTCGAAGCACACAGGTGTACAGAATAATCCAGTTCTCCTTCACTGGAGCTCAGAGGCCCAAACCTGCTCCAGCATGACCATGCCCCTGCGCACAAAGCCAGCTCATGGTGTAGAACAAAACTGTGCGCATGCACCTCTTCTGTTAGTTACTAACAACAAGTCCAAATGTTTCCACGTCCCTTTCTCTCATTTCAAACCAAACGACCAAAAGCAACTGATATTTATGGATTAAAAATGTACAGCACTGTGCAAAAGTCTTAGGCGCATGCAAAGAAACGCTGTAGAGCGAAAATGCCTTCAACAGTAATGAAATTAAAATGTTTCCTACATTTAAAAAAAAAAAAAAATACTATGAAGAGCAGTAAACAGTAATAAATGAAACAAAGGTGATATTTGGTGTGACGACTCTTTGCTAATGATAAAAAAATGCATCATCAGTCTGAGGTAGAATCGGTGCGGTTTTATAATGAAATGTTTCTGAGAGGCTTACAGAACCAGACACGGTTCTTCTGGAGACTTTGACTGTCACACTCGCGTCTTATTTCTGCAGCGAAACTGATGTTTGTGAATCGAAAATGCTTTTGTACTGACTCGATAAGGTCATCAAATATACACACACACACACACACACACACACACACACACACACACACCGTGCTGCGTGGGATTGGACTCTCACTCTTCTGTATAAAGCACTACCATACGGCGTTTACACATAAATGACCTCATCACAAATGGTTTCTTTCTTTCTTTTTAATGGAAAGTGCATCAATAGCCCGTAAATCTCACCCCTACCAGGCATGCAGAGTGTGGGCAACATTTGTGATGCAATCTGTTGCTTTATCAGCCCACACTGCCTTCTGAGGATGGGAAATGATGTGCGCAAACACATACATAAACGCACACACACATAGCGTAGGCATGCTCACACATACATAGTTTTCGGAAACTGACCTAAATGCTGATGGGTTTTACCCATACCCTTCACTCAAAATAAAAAACCCTGACACATCATGATGATGAAAGAGAACCTGTTCTGGGTCTCGAGTGTGTTCTGGCTGCGCTGTGCTTCCTCAAGCTGGGCCTGCACCTCACCGAGCAGCTGTCTGTACGTCTCCTCCTGAACACACAGCATCTTATTCTCGTTCTGAAGACGCACCATCGTCTCCCTTCGAGAGAGAGAGAGAGAGAGAGAGAGAGAGAGAGAGACAGACAGAGAGAGAGAGAGAGAGAGAGAGAGGGCTGTCAAGATGAAAATCACCATCAGAGTGAAATACGGAGATAACAGGGTCGGTAATTCATCAGGGTTCGACCACTGCTTATTGAACATGATGCATCACAAACAGGAAGGGCAATTGTTTAGACACTATTATTTATTTATTTATTAATTTTAAAAGCACGTGCACTTGAAAGATCCATCCATCCATCCTATCCTAGGGGACTCGGGGGACACCCTGGACGAGGTGCCGACCCATCACAGGGCACAATCGCACACCCTTTTCACATGCTACGGACAATTTAGAGATGCCGATCTGCCTACAGCGCGTGTCTTTGGACTGAGGGAGGAAACCGGAGTACCCGGAGGAAACCCCCGAAGCACGGGGAGAACACAGGGCGTAAACTCCGCGTACACAGTGCGGAGGCAGGATTCGAGCCCCCGACCCTGGAGGTGCGAGGCACACGTACTAACCACGAAGCCACCGAGCACCCCACTTGAAAGATCTGATCGTAAAGGGCGTGGATGCTCAGAGTTTTGCATCGTCCTGCTGCATCAAACTGTAAATCAAACTGAAGTGTAACATTTTACACAGTCATGATTCATGGTTCAAGTCATCTCCCTCGTTATCTGCATCATAAATAACAATAAATACTACACTCACAGTCCTGACAATGAATTAGTAAATAATTTAGCCCCAGCAACCAGCTACATACGTCGTTGGGGCATGTTTGCTCGTAAATAACACACATATGAATGTAAATGAGGGTTTGTGTACGTGTGTTTACCTGAACTCTGTGGGCATGATCTCAGACGCCAGGTTTCCCACTGCGCCGCTGTCAGAAACCAGAGAACCTGCAAGCGTCAACACACAGAAACTCGTCACCATCACGCCATACTGCCGTAACACACAGCGTACACCCTCACCTAAATGAAACTTCAGGTTCAGGCCAGTTCAATCCAAAATCAGGGGCCATATTTACAATAAGGCCTAAAAGTAGCTCCTAACTGGCTGATTTAGGATTAAAGTGACGCAGCACGACGTGTAAAGCGCCGACACCCGAGACTCCTTCTGTGAATGTTCCCCAGCTAAAAAATATTTCCCACCACATCAATGATTACATGTTTCACCATTCTACACAACACCGTTTTAAACCCGTTTATCATTAGTGCTAGATTACGTGCCGCATCCGCCGTACAAGCCCCTCCGTACGAGGTGTTGCTATAGAAACGATAACGTATCAGAACCAGCACATTAATAATGAACGAAAGCACACACTTTCTGACCAATCAGACTCGAGAATTCAACCGCACTGTGGTATAAATAAACCACTTATTTACATGATTTTTATTTATTTATAATTTGATTAATTCTTCGCTGTCTGTAAAGCACGTCAAAAGTGCAACATAAATAAAAAACTATTATTATTAGTAGTACTAGTATTAGCATTATTACTAGTATAACTAGTATTCTAGTTTTAGAAACAGTTTTAGAGAGGACTATTATTATATTGTTAATTTATGATCATAATAACTACTCTACTGATTGTTAACTCTCAAGTCTTGACTAACTCTGTGTTTTATAAAACAGCACAACACCTTGATTTGCATTTCAACTGTTTTTATATTTATTTTCATCTCGACTAACCTGCCTGATTGAGGCACTTTTGCTGGACTTGAACACAGCGAAGCTCCTCGTTTGTCTCTCTCAGTGTGTCCCGCTCAGATATCAACCTCTACACACACACACACACACACACACACACACACACACACACACACACACACACACACGCGCGCAAGTCTTAGGCATGTTATTGGAATCATAGTATGACCAAAACACAGTTTTTTTTAACCCACAGTGCGTGTCGTACCTCTTTCTCTTTGAGCAGAGCCTCGTATTTTTCGGTAAGGTTTTTGTACTCAAACTGCCATTTCTCAGCCTTCATGGCCTCTGACGAGTGTTTGGTGTGAAGCTCGAGCACCTGTTCAAGCAGGAGAGATATGAAAGTCAGGCGTCCTGAAGCAGGACGTTATGTTGGGTTCCTCAGTGTATAATATATGAGGACATGCCATAATCTCACATTACTTCTCCAAGATGACTACATGCTCACAGCTGTCCCACGTTGCGTGTGTGTGTGGGCTGTACCTGTTTCTTGTAGGACTCCAGTTGTGTGCGTCCTGCGTTAGCCCTGCGCAGCTCCTCCTCCAGCTCGCAGGTACGCTGCATGTACACCGTGTTCTTTTCCTCCAGCAGACGCACCTGTCTGCGCAGGTCTCCCAAATCCTCCAGTTTACGCTTGTACGTCTCTACCAGCGCCTCCAGGCGGCTCACGCGGTCCGACGAGTGCCTGAGAGGAAGAAGAAGCGTGATGTGATTTAGTCATGAGCCTAACCTAAAGAGACCCCCAATGCCCCGAGTTTCCTCCTACAGCTAAAGGCCTTTCACTGGCTTCAATCAATTCAAATGAAATCAACTTAACATTAATATTTTAATTCCTCAGAAGGTTTTTAGTGAAGGTTTTTGTTTTTACTGAACTTTTGCAGTGGTACTATATAACAGTGTAAAACATATAAAAGTAATATTAACACGTGTCTGTACCGAAGGATGTCCATCTCGTCCTTCAGAGTCTGAGCCTCGTGGGCGAGGCTCGTCAGCTCCTCGTTGCGATGCTGCAGGTCGGCCACTTCTCTATCTAAAACTTCATTCCGTACACGCAGGTCATCACGGCTGGTCTCCAGTCTACACACACGCACATACACACATCATTTGCAGTCCGCGTCTATGGGCCTCAGCGTGGAGCTGCACGTCTCAGTCCGCGTCTATGGGTCTCACCGTGGAGCTGCACGTCTCAGTCCGCGTCTATGGGTCTCAGCGTGGAGCTGCACGTCTCAGTCCGCGTCTATGGGTCTCAGCGTGGAGCTGCACGTCTCAGTCCGCGTCTATGGGTCTCAGCGTGGAGCTGCACGTCTCAGTCCGCGTCTATGGGTCCCAGCGTGGAGCTGCACGTCTCAGTCCGTGTCTATGGGTCTCAGCGTGGAGCTGCACGTCTCAGTCCGTGTCTATGGGTCTCAGCGTGGAGCTGCACGTCTCAGTCCGTGTCTATGGGTCTCAGCGTGGAGCTGCACGTCTCAGTCCGTGTCTATGGGTCTCAGCGTGGAGCTGCACGTCTCAGTCCGTGTCTATGGGTCTCAGCGTGGAGCTGCACGTCTCAGTCCGTGTCTATGGGTCTCAGCGTGGAGCTGCACGTCTCAGTCCGTGTCTATGGGTCTCAGCGTGGAGCTGCACGTCTCAGTCCGTGTCTATGGGTCTCAGCGTGGAGCTGCACATCTCAGTCCGTGTCTATGGGTCCCAGCGTGGAGCTGCACGTCTCAGTCCGTGTCTATGGGTCTCAGCGTGGAGCTGCACATCTCAGTCCGTGTCTATGGGTCTCAGCGTGGAGCTGCACGTCTCAGTCCGTGTCTATGGGTCTCAGCGTGGAGCTGCACGTCTCAGTCCGTGTCTATGGGTCTCAGTGTGGAGCTCTGCGAGGGAGCCTGACCTGTAGTTTTCCTCCTGCAGCTGCTCGATCTGGCTCTGAAGCAGCAGGAGCTTTTTTCCTGTGATGGTGGTAGAAGCGTCCTGAGGTTCACAGCGACTGAGTCTCTCCTTTAACGACTGGAGCTCGGTCTGCAGTGAGGACTTCTCCTCCATCAGCACAGTCAGCTGGAACACACACACACAAAGTAGTCAAATAAAAGTACATAACTACACCGAATGTCCTAAAACTCACTAATAAAGTGCTCGAGGCTTGTTTTCTCTCATGCTGGCCATAATGAAAGACCCTTTCAAGGTCAATAAAGCTTTGTTACATTGAACACTGGCCTTCATTCCATTTTTGAATTCGTGACCAAGTTTTCTAGCTGACAGAGGCGTGGTGCAGATTTATCTGTTCTTTCGGCATCACACCGTGTTCACGTTGACCTCATAGTAATTACTGTACCTGTGGGACATACACACTAGTGTTTGGTTTGAAATGATTGATAAAATATATTAGTGAAGTACCAGAACAGCGCAGGGTGGCATGCACAGGCCTGACAGGCCGTGATTAGAGCCGCAGTAAACAGGGAGCGGGGTTAGTCTTGTTTTGTCCTCGTGCGGAGTCTTCCATGCTTTAGACGTTAGAGAGAAAACACAGACGTAGACACAGCGCTACTCAAAGCTGAAGCCTGGCTGGCCTGGAGATAAACGGAGAGGTGTTGCTCAGTGCCAAAGCGACACGATGTCCGCGGTGCGGAGGAAGCCTTTTTGTTTCGGCGTTAATAACTGCGATACTGAGATACTCACATAGCAGACATCGCGTCTCCGTGACGAATCCCACACTGCCCTACGACAAGCGTTACAGGGACAGATATAGGGACTTACTTCAGCACTGGGGATTTTACCACGAACAATGACTTTTTTAATACTAGCGGTGTGTGTATCCACCTCCAGGGCCAAAAATCGCTGGACTGACTTCGCCACGGTAACCCGACGTCACGCTTTGATCACGTTCCGTTTGAAACCAAGACGTCTAATCTTCAGTGTAATGATATCAAGTACAAAGCAGATATCTGGGCTTTGTAACCGCGCTCTGAAATGCACGCACACACACTTCTGATATTACCCAGTCCCTTTATGAGCAAGCAGCAAATCAGGGAGACAAAACCAGTTAGACAGGACACACAGACCGGTCGGCTGTGTCTACATACCACACACACACACACACACACACACACACACACACACACACACACACACACTGCAAGAGCTTACTTTAAAATATCGGCCTTAATAGCTAATTATGGTAATTAACACAATTAACAATGATGTTATTTGGAGAATCTAGCATCTGTGTACGCATCTAATGTACATTACTAGATATATTCACATATCTGTACACACACGCTACTCTGAATCAAATGAAGATGCACACAGTTAACACACACACACACACCTGCTGCTCGAGCTCTCTGCAGCGCTGAGACGCGTCGTCCTTCACGTCCAGCTCCTCGCTCAGGAAATAATACTTCCTCGACTAGAAAGAGAGAAACTGAGTTCAAGCGTCAGTAATGTTACATAAGCCTCTGTCGCAAATCACACGCTATACACCATTTTCGTACACACACACACGCACACACACACACACACACACACACATTACTATCTAGTTCTGGATGGTATTAATTAGATGTTCTGTACGGAGCATACTACAACAACAGTGGCTCCGTCGCGTGATTAGAGGACTAACAGTGCACCGTGTCTCCGTCGTGGCTCGGGAGTCCAAGAGAGCTAAACCGGCCGTGCTCTCAATCTGTGAGCTCGAGTATGCGGAAGAGGGCGGAGAGCGCTTTCCACTGAGTGTGTTGTGTCGTGCAACACGGTGAAAAAAATTCATCCTTATGCCAAATAAGCACAAGGTCGATCCTGAATGCAGAAATAAACCGTTTAAAATCACCTAAATTATTCCTTGTTCTTCAGCTAGTGCTCCGGATGTGCGGCTCAACAGGAGGTTATACAGCATAAAGCTGTTCGTTCATTCTTAAAAAGTTATGAAAAAAATAAATAAATAAACCCCAAACAAACATGTAACCATATGAATAGTCCAGTCTCCGGCTATATCGGAGTATCGTAATAGTTCTTTTGATTCCCATCATGCAGTGCAAAAAAAAAAAAAAAAAACAAGCGGTGAAACAGTTTACAAGCACAACATACGAGCTACTGTGTAAAGACGTTAGTTACGTGAAGGTAGATGTAGTGTGTTTAGCATTCCTGTTCTCTGTTAGCTTTTAGGCGAGTGATGAGTGCTAGCCGACATTAAGCTAGCTACTAAAGAAATTACAGTAGTACAAAGGGTGTTTTTTATGGAGTCTGAGTGAGTTGTAGTGACACACTCACCTGATAATCAAAGTCTCCATATGTGTCTGGGCTTCCTGACTCCACATGCTCTTTGGTAAGCAGCTGGAGAACACACACACACACACACAAAACAACCCTAGGTAAGTCAGATGGTTTTTACTTTAGACCGTCACACCAGTCACATGCTCAGGATCTCTCTGAAAACGTGACTCAGTAGATGTGCAGCCTGCAGGGTTCGTTGCTCTGACGTACCCGAGACAAACACGTGCTCTAAACAGACGTGAACACGGAGACAATTAGGTTCAAATACTTTTCTCGCCATTCCCACGTACGCGTCATGTGAGATTCCTGATCGTTAAAACGTTTCTTCCAGAGTGCTGACTGAATAAATAAAAGATTTCTCACGGGGTTTAGACCGGTACGGTCTCATAAAACACGCGTGAAGGATAACGGAGTCTGGTTGATGTTGGAGAGCTTTCTCCTCATGTTAAAAACGTGTGACGTACTCGACAGCGGGGAGAGACGACCTGGTCCCAGCGATTTCAACGCAGAGAAACGTTTCGCTTGTTACAATGAAAAGTCCACGTAAATCCTACAAAACCTTCCCCTCGCTCTGGGGATATCCCTCTATGGAGAACCTCGGACAGACATGCTGAAAGTTTCAGGTCAGGCCAAACACACTTTAAATCTGAATACAGGTATACATATCTGGAGCACTAAACAGGTACAGGTATGGGTACAGGTACAGGTTTACACCTCTGCTGCAGACACAGGACACACGTGGAACACATTTGGGGTAGAGGACATTATTAAGTAGTTTTTTTTCACCGTAACGGAAAACAAAACCCGAGATGGCTAAACAGTGTTGTATACCTCTTGGATGGCCGTCATGACGACATGCTGGACTGACTCCTCGAGGGTCATGATCTGCTGGATGTGTTCTACAGGAAGAGACACACACACACAGTCAACTGTTATTAATGCACGGAATAAAACACTCATGTGTCACGCTGTTGTAGGAAACGAATCAATTATGACGCGGTGTGATGATGCAGGGCGGCTGTCAACACCCTGGAGTTTTAGGAAAGCCGTTACTATGGAAATGATTAGCGCGGTTATTTGCAGCCGCACCAGCACGAGTTAATCAGCTCATCAGAGGAAAGAAACTTCTGTGAACGCTTGCTCTTAATGATCCGCGTGGAAGGTGCAAGGCCGTCTGGTATCCCAGGCTACCTTGCTTCTTCTCGCAGCTGACTGCGCAGCCCAGCACCAACTGCACCAGCCGACCCAGCTCCGCCACGTCCCCCATCTCCCCAATGAGAGACACATCCGGAACATGCACGTCTGCTACCTGCTGCCCCAACACCTGAGAGAGAGAGAGAGAGAGAGAGAGAGAGAGAGAGAGAGAGAGAGAGAGAGAATATCTATTAGAAAATATAGCCTCCCTAGAATAAACAAAATGGAACTGAAGTGTGTTACCATTTATATTTTAAGATATTTTACATCTCATATATAAATATAAATAAATATAAATAAGGAGGCCGGACTCTCATCCGATTCTGGAGCTCAAACAGTACATCCGTTGCTACTAAACGTGATTCAGACGGCCGAGGAGTCTTTACAGACTACATAATCAGAAGAATGGATCTAAAAAATGTAAAATAAAATGAATTTTATGGCTTTTATTAGAAAGGAATTAGATGATGGAGATTGCAGCGGCTCGCCTAGAATTAAAACAATAAATGATTCTAAATGAAAAACTGTCTTCATGAAGCCGCCACTGAAATATCGTACACGAGCCCGTCCTGTTTTGCACCGTGATCAGACACGACTCCGGTCACGTCCGAGTGTGACGAGGAATAATCAATAAAAATACTGTACTCACGTCGTGGTAATATTCCAGCATGCTCTGGAGGATCTTCTTTAGGTTGCTGACCTAAACACACACATTTACAGTCACATTACACCGGGAGATAGATAGATATAATATATATATATATATATATAATGAACTGGAGCATAACTGATTCTCCTACACAAGGTATTAGGTCAGTCTTAGATAGCTCCGTTTGAAGAATTAGTTGTGCTGTGAATGTACATACCTTGATCCTCCAGTTGTCTCCGGTCTCCTCCTTTATCCTGCCCACCCATGCCTCGTTAAACCAGGACGGGTCTCTGGAGGCGTGTAGAGAGGACGACACATTTCACAAAGCAAAACAAAAACAAATCTTGGTTCTTTACCCAAAACTGACTAGAAAACTTCTCCTACATAACGCATAAGAAAAAATAAAGGGACGGCCCACGTGTACGAACACCGTGAGTAAAGACGGACGTGTGTTTATAAACAAAAACACTCTTCACGGTCAGGTCTGAGGTATGAGAGTATTCTACATTTACTAAGTTTTCGGTTTCAATAGTTTTTGCTTCCATCCGAGTTGAAAAAAAATTACAATATCGCACAAGACATTTGAGAAGAAAGTACTGGTTCCATCCCACGTGTCTTTGGAGGGAGGGAAGAAACCGGGATACCCTGAGAAAACCCCCCCGAAGCACGGGGAGAACACGCAAGCTCTGCGCACACCAGGGGGAGGTGGGATTCCAACCCCCAACCCTGGAGGTGCGAGGCTAATGTGCTGATGTTAGAGCGGTTCAAGAAATTAAACCAAGAAATAAATAAAAGTGGAATATTCAGGACGCAAAGTTTTGGGGGACACACACTTACATGTTGTGCAGCACGTGAGCGATGGCCACTCCGTCGGTGAGGTCGTGTTTGCTCGTACATGATGGCACCTTAAATGTCCGTAGCTGTGGGGGGGTGAGGTCAGACTTTTGTTAAAACAAATGCGCCACGCGTCTTATCAAGACATTTTAAACGTTCTGCTCCATTTAGCACAGCTCATCTGAAGAAAGGTTGCTGTGTGTAAAGCCGCTGATGGAGAAGGTCTGAAAGGCAGACGGACATCTGGAAAGATCTCAGCCTGCTGCTTTAAAATACACAGGAATGATGACGTGACTATTTTATTTATTTTGCTGTCACGGATTCCACCATTCTGTTAGTGTCACGTACGTTACGTCACGTTTCTGAGATTTTAATACGCATTTGGATTCAAACCCGAGACGGCAAATATGGTTACCGAGCAACCACACTATGTTGATGATAACGGTGTCACAGACTTTATCTCACTAAGCTTTATCTAACTAAGCTTCTGATATACACTATATGGCGAAGACGTTTGTGCACTTTTTTTGTGAATGTCTTGTTCCAGATTGATTCTGTCTTTACTGTTATAACGCGCTCCACTATCTCTTCTGGGAAGGCTTTCCACTAGATTTTGGGGCGTGGCTGTGGGGATTTTGGGGCGTGGCTGTGGGGATTTGTGATCCTTCAGCTACAAGAGCGTTAGTGAGAATGAGGTCAGGTGCTGATGTTGATGTGAGGAGGCTCCAGTTCCAGTTCATCCCAAAGGTGTTCAGTGGGGTTGAGGTCAGGGATCTGTGCAGGACACTCCATTTCTTCCACCTTCTTCCAACCTTCACACACACACACACCATGTCTTCATGGAGCTCGCTTTGTGTACAGGAGGGTTACACGGTTACTACAGTAGTATCTCAACACTTCAGAATACCGCCGATGCCACTGTATAATTGAAACAGTAGTATAGTCAATACGTTAGTACCATAAGTAATGTTGTATGTGCGGCAGTTAAAGCGACACATCCCTCTGCTTCTGCAGAGCACACACGGGTTATGACACTTCATTTAACCCAAACTCTTTACCTTAATCTTTAAAGATTTCCTGTGTGCTACCAAGAGAGCTAACGCCACGCTAACCGCTGTGTGTAAATACTGAAATCAGGGTTTGTAAAAGGGGCCTGAATTGGGCTTTTTGAAATGTAAGGTACTGGAAAAACCTTGAAAAGAGCCAGCTTTAAAGCATTTAATATCTACCGGTGCTGAAAACGTGCTTAAATGATAAAAAAAGTCAATAAATATGAAATCGATAAATAACTGTAAAAAGTGTTTATTTTCATTAGAACACAAATACAATCCTTTCACTTAAAATATGACCCTCCTCCTCTGCAGCCCCCCTCCTCCTCATCCTCTCCCTCTCTCTCTCTCACTCCCTCGTTTTAACAGAGACCGCTCCGGTCCACTTCTCAGACTCCCTTAGTGACGTTTTTTCCTCAACGAAGCACCTACCAACAAATTTAGCGGCTTTTTGGGCAAACCTTAGCTACTTTGAGAGTGGCCAGTACTGCCCCACTAGCCCGAGGCCCTGCTTTCCCGCTGCAGGTACACCGCTCTCGCTCTCCAGCTACTCTCTTCAGTGAGGGCAGAGAGGAGCAGCACATTCATGCGCTTCTCCCTTTCTCTCAGAGCGATCATTTTACATGTAAATATCGCTGAAATCACAGCACAGTAAATATCGCTGAAATCACGCACGTTGTCTAACTTATGCGTACGGTGATTTTGTCAGAGGACGTCATGGTCATAAATCAGGATTTTAACAGTGCAGAGCAGCAGCTCGGAAATGACTGGGAAACGACTGCTGGTGAACATGTGACCTCTTAAACTGCCGCGTTTCAGTCACTATTTCATACTCTTTCCTTTATCTGACAACATGACAATATCTCTTGTATAGTCCTTGAAAACAAAACAAACAGTGCTCGAGAAGTCCTTGAAAGTCCTGGAATGTCATCATGAAGCGTCTGTACGAGCCCAGTAAAATGTTTGATTAGTAAACGATCTAACGTTCCCAGTTTTATTATTATTATTTTTTGGATTTCATTTCCAAATTCAGCTTCTTATTCCTAACGTTGTGTTCATTCTTAGTTCTCTGAGGACAATTTCCCTTTGCATGATTTCACCGCTCCGTGGAACAACAGGTGAAACATGTGGCACATTGGATCAGTTTCTTGCCACTGTACGGTTTGGGTTTGGGCCTCTGAGTTCCAGTGAAGGGAAATCGTACGAAGACTTTCTTTACAGTTGTGGTGACAGTTAACCGCATGGGTGGGTGTGATGGTCAGTTGTCCACATACTTTTGGCCATACTGTGTAAATATCATCAGACTGCGACAGTGCGCACGGAACGTGGCGTCTATCTCTCCTCAGGTGCGGTGTTGGAGACGACCGGGGACTGGCGTCGTGTTACTGATGCATCAGGTTGCCTCGAGGTGGCCTTTCCTCGATTACGCAACACCTTAAGTGTGGATACAGGTGAGACTTTAGACGCGACGGACGGACCCGGAGTCACTAATCGATCCTGTGGAGCATTTTAAATATCGTTTAAGCAGACAGAGACAGAGCAGTGTATCTCAGGCTTCACGTTTAAAAAGACGACAAGGATAACAAACGCTGAACAAACTCGATACAGCTTTTCCACAGATCCGGATCACAACAATAATCAATCATCACACTTCATCTGAGCTTTTATTCTCTTCCTTACCTTTACTCAGACTTCCTATCTAATGTTATATTTTAATTCATTAGTGTATGTTGATTGTTTTTACATGATTTATAAAGTCTTTATATTTTATGCTGCTATTGTTTTCCTCTTTGTGGCACTGACACGATCATTTAACTCACTATTATTATCATCATCATCTACTTTTTTTTTTTTTTACTACTTTTGTTTGTTTGTTTGTTTGTTTTAAAAGTACTTCACACTATAAAGCACGTTGAGCTGCATTTAAAATGTTGAGGAATTAAATGATTATTATAATTATCATCATGAAACGTATGATTTCGTGAACCGTGACGTAGGCATTAAACCCGGAAGTGCCCGGTTTGCACCTGTTCCACGCTGGACTGTTTACTGAAACTTGTATACTTCTGGAGCACTTTTCAGTGTATTTATCTTCTTTAATACACCTGAATCAGCTCATAAACCCGTTATCAAACCCTGCGGTGTGTAAACCGGTGTGTTTTGAACAATAAACACGGTGAAAGACGATGCTAGGTAGGTTAAGCTGTGCTAGCATGCTAGTCTGATCCGGCTAACAGGTAGCCCGAGGGGACAGGGAGTTAACTAGCACAGGACAGAGTGCGAGTCGGTGGATTTGAAGCGAATTGGTTGGTAACTCACCCAGCTGAGTAAAGAGTCACACAGCTTGGCTTTGTCCTCACTCATAACGGCAGAGAGAAACACACGGAGCTAGCGACCACGGAGCTAACAACAACGGCGCGCGAGACGCACACAGAGGGAGAGAGAGTTTTAAATTGTTGTTGCGGAGTGACACTCTCACGCGCAGCAGGTCGATGACATCATCAGCGTTTCGGCGCACGCGCTTTTTTTTTTTCTTTTTTTAAAACTCTGCTCCCGCGCGGTTTCCGTACTTCGCGCGTTGCCATAGCGACGTGTTCACTATTGTTGTTGTTGTTTTGTATCGGTTTCATAAGAGACTTCCAGCACATTAAGTGGTACAGCACACAATCAGATACTTCATATCAGCTTTATGTTTAATTATTTAAAAAATAATAATAAAGGGTACAAACCTTATTTAAAAAAGACCACAATATCTACAGTATCTCAGAAAAGTGTATTCTGACCTAATTTACCTTGATATTGATATCATATTGTCACATTTATTATTATTATTATTATTATTATTATTGTTGTTGTTGTTTTCAACGAAATAACCCACTTTGCCATAAAAACCCGCTTTGTCACACTAAAACCACATAAAAAGCTATTTTTATTGATTAATATCAGAATAAAGTTTACCTGTTGAAAGGTATTCTTGTGTCATCACTGTGGGGTGTACGGTGGATTAGTGGTTAGCGCATTCACCTCATCGTCAGGGTCGGGGGTTCGATTCCCACCGTGGCCCTGTGTGTGTGGAGTCTGCATGTTCTCCCTGTGCTGCGGGGGTTTCCTCCGGGTACTCTGGTTTCCTCCCCCAGTCCAAAGACATGCATGGTAGGCTGATTGGCATGTCCAAAGTGTCCGTAGTGTATGAATGGGTGTGTGAGTGTGTATGTGATTGTGCCCTGCGATGGACTTGCACCCTGTCCAGGGTGTACCCCGCCTTGTGCCTGATGCTTCCTGGGATAGGCTCCAGGTTTCCCCGTGACCCTGAAAAGGATAAGTGGTATAAAAAATAGATGAATGTCATCACTGTCATCATAATCATCATCATCATCATCATCATCACCATCACTATCATAACTGTTGTCACTGTCGTTGTCGTCACTTTCATTATCTTCATCATCGTCATCTTCATCATCTTCAATGTTGTTGTTGTCATCATTATCATTGTGGTTCATTTCATTATCATTTCATCTTTGCTGTCCTTGTCATCATCGCTGTCATCATCGCTGTCGCCACTGTGATCGTCATCATCATCATCAACCTTGTCGTTGTTATCATCAACATCATTATCTTTGTTATCATCATTGTCGGTCTGTATCAGTGCCATTGTTGTCACTGCCATCGTCATCATCATCTTCATTCTCATCATCATTCTCGTTATTATTGTCACTGCCATCGCTATCATCATCACTGCCATCGTCATCATCATCTTCATTCTCATCGTCATTCTCATTATTATTGTCACTGCCATCGTCATCATCATCACTGCCATCGTCATCATCATCTTCATTCTCATCGTCATTCTCATTATTATTGTCACTGCCATCGTCATCATCATCACTGCCATCGTCATCATCATCTTCATTCTCATCGTCATTCTCATTATTATTGTCACTGCCATCGTCATCATCATCACTGCCATCGTCATCATCATCTTCATTCTCATCGTCATTCTCATTATTATTGTCACTGCCATCGTCATCATCATCACTGCCATCGTCATCATCATCTTCATTCTCATCGTCATTCTCATTATTATTGTCACTGCCATCGTCATCATCCCTGCCATCATCATCATCATCTTCATTCTCATCGTCATTCTCATTATTATTGTCACCGCCATCGTCATCATCACTGCCATCATCATCATCACTGCCATCGTCGTCATCATCTTCATTCTCATCGTCATTCTCATTATTAATGTCACTGCCATCGTCATCATCATCACTGCCATCATCATCATCACTGCCATCGTCGTCATCATCTTCATTCTCATCGTCATTCTCATTATCATTGTCACTGCCATCGTCATCATCACTGCCATCGTCATCATCATCTTCATTCTCATCGTCATTCTCATTATTATTGTCACTGCCATCGTCATCATCATCACTGCCATCGTCGTCATCATCACTGTCATCGTCATCATAATGGTCATCTTTGTTGTTATTGTCATTATCTTCATTATCATCATTGTCGTCTTCACCAGTGGGATCGTTGTCACTGTCATTGTCATCGTCATCATCATTGTCGTCTTCATCATCGTTGCAGTTGTTGCTGTCACCATTATCATCATCGTCATCTTTGCTGTCCTTGTCATCATCGCCGACATCATTGTTGTCGCCTCTGTCATCGTCATCCTTGTCATTATCGTCATTATCTTTGTTATCGTCATCATCATCACTGTCATTGTCATCATCTTCATTGTCATTATTTTTGCCTTCATCAATGTCATTGTTGTCGGGGTCATCATTATAATTTTTGTGGTCATCGTCGTCATCATCGTTGTCACCACTGTCATCATCGTCATCCTTATCGATGTTATCGCCATCATCATCATCATCGTCACCTTTGCCGTTGTTATTGTCATCGTCATTATCTTCGTTATCATCTTTATCAGTGGTATTGTCGTCACCGCTGTCGTCATTATCATCTTCATCACCGTTTAATCTGAAATATAACTCTGATCCTGTGGAACACTTAATCTACTACTTGAATATTTTTTTCCACTATATACTTTCTTAATCATGTTTTGTAATTACTACTTTACCTTACTAGAATCATTATTATTGTTATTTTATTTATTTGTTTGTTTTGTTTTTAAATAACAGCACATGTACCTGAGTTGTCTTTTAGTCAGGTAACCCAAACTAACATGTACATAAGCAGCACTTTTAGGTATGACCACTAGGTGCCACTGTTTCACAAAATATTCAGGTTTACTCACCCGTTTTTAAAAGTGTCCAGACATCAGATTACAGCGTGTCCGATAGCCAGGTCAGATCAGTAGAACATAAGATGATGTTCTGGGTGTTTGAGTGATAAACAATGATTAAATACAAGTGAAGTGTATTGATGAAACACAGTGAAGCAGATCATAGTGTTTAAGACGAAAGAAAAGAGAAGATGAAGAGAGCATGATTACATTGTGTACAAGGTCAAGGTCATCTAACTCTCTATACTCTCATCTGTACTCTCCTAGTACCTTTTCATCTCTCAGAGGGTCTTTTATCCGTTATGAAAAACTCATCTTGGAGCATCCTCTTCTTCAAACACCTTCTCCAGATACTCAGCCAACCTGTGGAACCTCCACAGTCATCTTTTGAGTCACTTTAATTCATCGTAAAGGAAGTACACGTCAAAGGTTTTATCCAACGGATTTCAAGAGGTTACTTAACAGAAATCTGATACTCAATGAAAGAGAGAAGAGATTCACTTAAACGTAAAGATACTTAAAGATAAACTTATGGGAAAATTCACCTCTAGGTGTTTTGAGAAACTGGTTTTGAGATCCAAAATGCACACTGGGCAGTTTTGGATAGCTTTAGTGCAGGGGGTTCTGTAAAGAATCACAGATCGCCTCAATACAGATTTCATTTCCTTAACTATTTTTTTAAATAATAAAAGAGGAACATTATTTAGCCTAAAATGTATATTTATATTAAGATATTTGTGTGGATATTTATTGAAGTCAAAGTGCGGTTTTAATTTTGAAATTTCCAGGGCCTTAGCAGGCCAACTAATGACTAAAGGGTAGTGATGTAGTGATAATGATGATGAGTCTTTATTTGTCACGTATACATTACAGTACAGTCAAATTCTTTTTCTTTGCATATCCCTAGTAGAAAAAAAATAACACTGTGATGTAATGTATATATGACAAATAAAGACTCATGATCATTATCACTATCACTACCCTTTAGTCATTAGTTGGCCTGCTATGGCCCTGGAAGTTTATGTTAGGAGGCTATGCGAAGCATGTTAGGAGGTTGGGGTCAGAATGCAGCCATTATATGGTGCCCCTGGAGCAGAGAGGGTTAAGGGCCTTGCTCAAGGGCTCAACAGTGGCAGCTTGGCAGTACTGAACCCCCAACCTTCCGATCAGTAACCCAGAGCCTTAACCATCAAGCCACCACTGCCTCAAGCCACCACTGCCCCAAGCAACAACTGCCCCAAGCCACCACTGTCTCAAGCCACCACTGCCTCAAGACACCACTGCCCCAAGTGGCAAGCCAGCAGTACCTCAAGCCACCACTGCCTCAAGCCACCACTGCCCCAAGCGGCAAGCCACCACTGCCTCAAGCCATCACTGCCTCAAGCCACCCCTGCCCCAAGCCACCACTGCCCCTTGATGTAATGACTGAATGAATGAGGAATAATATAGTAGTTAATATCTTTAATTTAATAAACTGATTTGGAAAGCCTCTACGTCGCATGTTTTACCCCGTTTATTCTTAGTGATTTGTGCCCACTCCTGTTCGTCCCGTTTACATTTCTATAAACAGCTTTCAACACCAAACTGTCAGGAACTGGCAAAGATGACAAATCTCCGCGCTGTGTGTAAAGGACTTCCTCAGAATAACACACACTTCTCTCTATCCATCACCATCTCTCTCTTCCTTTTCTCTCTCTCTCTCTCTCTCTCTCTCTCTCTCTCTCTCCCTCTTAGCTCACCCTAATAAACCAGCGTGTTCTAGTTTACCTACTCAACCCCACCCTCTTAATCTTTCTCTCTTCCCTCTGCTCGGTCTCTCCGCCGCACCTATCCGAGTGCGCACCTTAGCGTTGGTGTGACTTCCTGTCCCTCCCATCCGGCTGCAGTCACACCTGAGCGTATTGCCATATTTGTCCACGAGCTTTTCCCTTTATTTGTTTGGCTTTCCCTCTCTCCCTGTCTCTGCATGCGTACGTCTTATACTTAAAGACAACTCTTCTCTGTCTCTGTGTGTTTTATTTAAGCACGTGTGTATTATTAGTACGTTCCCATATATATTTGAAGGAGTTCTTCTTTTTTCTTTCTTCCTGCCTCTCCAATAAACCAGACTCCGCTTCCACTTCCACCTCCATTCACCCAGACGGCAAATTGATCTTCGTTCAAAAATCATAAAACATACTGTAGACACGGATAAACTCCAGCACGATTACGAACAGTATGAATTCACTGACATCCCAGATGATAGCTGAACATCCTGATAATATCCTCCGATCTTTGTGTGTTCCATTTTAAATTAAAGAAGACAATTATGCAATGTATATTTAACCTTCAACACAGGAAAAAAAAACTTTGTACTTCCTCATTTTCACTCAATTACTAAAATGACTTATGGTCTTTTAGCCTTTTTTCCCGCAGTATTATGATCTGAGACAGCAAACGTCTTCATTATTAGCACAGCGTACTTTTATTCTAGGTCAAAACAACGTAACTGTATCCAAAAATTCTGGACACAAAGTTGGTTAATATGTTTACTAGTGTTTATTATTTTATTTTATTGAAGCATGAGATGACATCATTACCTAAAGGGTTCTCTAATACTGATTAATCCTTCACAGCTCCATTGGAGAGGTCAGTAGAAGCTATAATGTCCTTCTACCCCTCAACCAAAGGCTTCAACACCTCTATACCTCAGCGTGAGGTTTATTGTTTCTATAGTGACAGGCCATTCACAGGGACTTGTATGTACAGTGGACGCTTTACATAAACAGATTTTTAAAGAATGTGTGCAATTGTTAATATGGTGAACTGATTATTTTACTATAACACATACCAAGCTGTTCCATTCCAGCATCAGCAGGAGGTTTATAGTGTTCAACACACCCCTTCAATACAAGTCTTAAGTCCATACGCCGATCACCCATCAGCTAGGGGTTATAATACTCCATCCAGCCTTTATCCACCATCTCCACCCCTCACCATGACTCATCCACTCTTCAGGAAGAATTAATAAAGCCCCATCAACCCGTAACGATGAGGTTATAGTTCTTAACCCAACTCTGCACCCCAGCAACGAGTGCCATCAACTCCTCAGCAAGGATTTATAATGCCCCGTTAACACGCCATTAGAGGTTTATAATGCTTCGCCCACCTCTACAGCAGGGGGTTTTTACGCTCCATCTACTGCATTCACCCTGCCACTGCTCAGCAGGGGGTTATAATGCTCCATCCATCCATCTTGCTTTCAAAGTAGCATGCCTGTGAGGCCACTTGCCGGAGTGGCTGGAGATGGAAGACTTACTCACCCGCTGCAGATCTGTGACTAATACTGTTCAGAGGAAGGGGAGACGGGGATTTTGGTCAAGAGAGAAGGAACAGCTCGATTATTTCTGGCATTGCACCTTCTACTACTCTTTAGTTCCCCTTCTCACTCGTTCCTCATTTCTTACTCGCCCCCATGCCTCCTTCGCCTCCCGTTCTTGCACCGTCTTGATTTTTTATTTTATTTTTTTGCATTATTGATTTAAAAAGAGTAGTCATATAGAAACAAGACCTGACCATGAAGGCAGATACCACAAACAATATACATACACAAGACACAATAAATAACTCTTATAACAGCCATGGGCATAGCTAAGGCCTGGCTGGCTGTACTGTTTGTTGTTGTTGTTGTTGTTGTTGTTGTTATTATTATTATTATTATTATTATTATTAGCAGTAGCAGTGGTAGTAGAGGTAATTTTTCATAGTAGTAGCAGTAGTAGTAGTAGTAAGACTCATAGTAGCAGTCGAAGTGGTAAAACTCGTAGCAGTAGTAGTAGTGGTAATAGTAGTAGTAATAGCAGTAGTAGTAGCAGTAGTAGTGGTAATAGTAGTAGTAATAGCAGTAGTAGTAGCAGTAGTAGTGGTAATACTAGCAGTAGTAATAGCAGTAGTAGTAGTCAGTACATTTATCAGTCTCATATGATGTGAAACTGAATGACTTGGTGTTTGAATAATAACAGAATGTCTTCTACAGCATCTCTGGGAAATATGAAAGTTCATTTCATCAGGTTTAGCTAGCTAACCGGCCGCACTGACCACATCAAACAAACAGGCCAATAAATGTTGGTCAAACTTTTTTGTTTTATGTCAATGTAAAAATATTCATGATGTGGAGGCATAATCCTGGATTTCTTGAGTTCATTATTAGCTTTCATTAGCTAATGAAATCAAATTTTTCATGCAGGCCTACTGTTATGCTAGCTATGACTTTCTGTAGCTTGATACACAACAAACAAACGTAGCTTAGCTGCTTAGCTGTGTGAATTTTATGTCAGAAGGGGATGCTACTCCGGCCATACACAGATAGAAGAAGTCACTTTATGTTTTTATTTAAATATGGAGTGGATTAGTATTTTGCCCATCCTACAGTAGATTGCCACCGCGGTAAATTCACTGGGTCTGACCTGGCCACCCCGCTGTAAAAGTCTGGCTATACCGTGACGTTACCCCATGACCACTCAGCAGACATGACACAGTGGGTAACATTCCACGCTCCTACATTCACTACATAAACAGAACATTTCCGTTGTAAAGCTGTGGAAAACATTTGACAGCTGCCCCTGTCCTGGTTAAGCCTAAACGGCCGTGTTTAAGAGCGAGCAGATCTAATTCGCAGGCACAGCTCTTTGATTGTCTCTCCATGTCCGTTCATGAATGGATGTTTGTGGTTTTTTTTGGAAAGAAGACCACATTCCATTCTATGCTGAGGAATGTGCGCTATGCTGTGTACAGCCACGCCTGAGAGCAAGCGCGAGAATCTGGTGTGCGTGCACCCCACGGCTGGAGAGCAACATTTAGAAGAAGAAGGAGGAGAAAAAAATGAGCTAGGAGTACAAATAAAGCAGCGAGTGAGACACCAGTGGGGGAAAAACCCTGGGCTAAAGTTGTAAACTCCAGACATGAGCTCATGTGGGTTACAGGTGTGCGCTTGGAGTAAACATGACCACATGAGGCGTGGCTGAAGGGGAAAGATTGACAGCTACGCTGACATCCCACATACACACACACACATATTCATTACCTCATCACTTGACTTGCGCAATCTTACCGTGTGAAATTCGAATCATTAATGTAGACTTGGATGGCGGACGAGCCACATGATAAACAGATGTTATCCATTTGATGAATAAAAATGTGTCATTGTTGATGTAGTTAAGCTTTCTCGAAAGATTACTTTACATAACCTTTATGGAAGGAGTCTCCAGTGTCAAAGTCTGCTTTGTACTGGTCAGTAATTATTCAGGACAGAGGACTTTCCTGTTTCTCAGTAACCTGATTTTTTTTGTCTTGACACAAATGTAATTCCATATTAACACCGAGCGGGGTCACGGTGGCTTAGGAGTAAGAACGCTTGCCTCGCACCTCCAGGTTTGGGTAGGGGGTGAGGTTCAAATTCTGCCCCCACTTACTGTACGTTTTTTCTTTCTATCGTTTCAAGAACTTCTAAATCCACAGTTCTACTTTCCTATGGTTCCCTGGAAAAGTGAACGCACACCACCGTTAGAAAATCAAGTGTACAGTGCGTCCTGTCAGCCATTTTGAAATCCACTGAAAACAAATTGCGTCCGATCATCGCAAAATTTGGCACACGCTATCATCAGTGTAAGCCTCACAAAAGTAATCAGAAGACTTTCGAATACTCCCATCGGTTTGCCCGTAGTGGACCGACGAATCTGACAGCGAAGCCGCCAAACAGGAAGTGAGGCTGTGTCTCAGCAATGATGGAACACTTTAAAGATTCAGTCGTCGTGCACATCATTAGCACTCAAAGAAATGCAGAGGTGTCCAGATGTGCAGCACGAGAGGCCAGGTTACTCAGCAGACAGGACACAGGGCCCAGTCTTTAAAATATTTATGGCGTGTTTAGCAGCTAAATGCTGTGTGTGTGTGTGTTTGTGTGTGTGTGGAGTCAGGCACGAACATGGCAGGTGCCTGCTCCCAGAGGAAGGGGTGTAACTCCTGAAAGAAAAACAAACACTCGTCTGGTTTGAGAGTTCTGCAGCTTATCTAATGTAACGGAAGGTGAGATGAGAGCGCGCGCGGCATGACTAACGCGGGCCTTTACACCACACAGCCGCGACCACGAAGATGAAAGTAAACACGCTGCGCTCAATCAGAGCCTCAACACACCGCAGAGCATTATGTGGGCTTTGATACACTAATGACGGCGGTGGGATGAAAATAAACCGACCGGAGAGAATTCACGCATCGCAGACACAACCTCGCGTTCCTGAAAGTGCTGCACTTAGACACACGCAACCCCAGCGGTGCACTTTGAAAGGATAAATTAGCCAACGTGACTCAGCTAGCAAAGGATATGAGGCTAGTCATCACATACACACATGTTTATACACACACACAACATGTGTAAGGTGTGTGTGAGAGAAAGCACGCGAGCCTCGTTACTTTTATTGCCTTTGGCTTCATGTGTCCGGTGGCAGCAGTGAAACTGTAACTGAACAACACACACACACACACACACACACACACACACACACACACACACAAACTTCCACCCACACTGTGGCAGCACATGGCCAGCAGGAGGTGACTCACTTTGGCCCACTTGCTCCTGTGTGTGTGTGTGTGTGTGTGTGTGTGTGTGTGTGTGTGTTTGGCTCTTCTCCGAGCATCTCACCATTTGTCCCTATCATTATGGCCTCGCCACCCCGCCTCGAGGCAACAGGTGGGCACAGGCACTCGAGCAACGTGATACACCGCCATTGTCAAAACCACAATGTGAACACACACACACACACACACACACACTTGAAGGGGAGAACAGACGAGATGCCTCAATCCCCTGCTCACCAGCTGCTGTAGCACACTGGCAATTATTACAAGTGCTGTCTGTCTATCTATCTATCTATCTATCTATTTATCTATCTATATTTCTGTCTGTGTCTATCTGTCTATCTATCTATCTATCTATCTATCTATCCATCTATCTATCTGTCTGTCTATCTGTCTGTCTGTCTGTCTATCTACCTATCTGCCTGTCTGTCTGTCTATCTATCTATCTATCTATGCAGTTTCCTGATGTTCATGTTAATGTCTGCTGTAGCTAATGACTCGACCAAAACCTTTCCTGTAAGCACAGAACCAAATGATTCCGTGATGTAAAATCCAGTCGGCTGTGTTGTGTGTGGGAACTGAGGAAACGGTGGCAGGTTTAATCTGATACGTAATGATTAATCCCAGACTTTAACAAGATAACTCAACTTTAATGGCAGTGTTGTCCTGTAGATAAACCAAAGATAAGCTTCAGCTTAGTCATGATGATATAATAATTAATTCTTGGCTGGTTGAGTGGATTTCGGCTCTGTGTACTTGTTATGAATCGCCGGAGGGAATTTGGGACTTAAGTCCCCAGCAGCCACTGCACCTCTACATCACGGTCACATGACCACCCGCACCTGACTCTCATTCTGTTAATGAGCACCTGTGTGTATTTAAGTCTGAGGTTTGGACAGCACTCAGGGGGTCTGGCTTCGTCTTATCTAATGTTGGCACGTCATGTGCACTCTTCTCCTGGGGCTTGGTTTATGTTTGTTTCCCTCTTCATGGATGCTTAGTGTATTTTGTGGTTTTTCTTTTACTTTTATTAAACTTTGAATCTGCACATTCATCCTCCTCCGTCCTTGCATTCTGACAGTACTGTATAAATGATTCTGTCATGATTCCCCCTTGAAGCAGCGTGCTCTAAGCGCGAATGCGCGAGCACCTGCTTTTCCGTTGTTGACCGTAATGACATCTGGACACGTGTGTTTTGTTTATGTTTCTGTCATGTCTCCTCCCTGTTCTGTCATTGGCTGGGATTTCACGTGGGTCTGTATTGCTCTCAGCTGCTAGCAGTTTAGACGCTGATTGTGTCTGCATATATACCGCGCGCCTCCCAGCACACAGCGCGGAAGATTATTATCATATAGTTAGTTTAGTTCGTGTCATATTCATAGTCATAGTCATAGTCAGTTCGCGCTGGATTATCCGCTTCCAGTTCCTCGTCATAGTTCGTTTCTCATTTTGTTTATCGACCCTGTTTTCCGTGACCACGACCTAGATTCCAGCCTTGCCCCGTGTATGCCTGTTTGCCAACTGCCTGACCTCTTGCATGTTTGCGGATTATGTTTTGGATCACGTTTTGGATTTGTCTGCCTGTCTCTCTTTCAAATAAACAACTGTTCATCCAGCACTTGCATCCGTCCTATCTCTGCTCCGTCACGATTCGTGACAGAATCTTCCGCCAAAACATGGATGCAGCAGGAGAACGGAGGAGACGCAGAACCCGGAAGTCGACGCCAACCGTCCCCGCTATGGACTCAGTCCACTTCCCACAATGTACATTTATGGAGCTTCCTGATCCATTTGACGGATTTTTTGGTGCCCCAGAATATTTCCTGGTAGACTGTCAATTCTATTTCTCCAGCCTGTCAGACCCTAAGCCAGAGGAGAAGCAATGGCTCCGATTCATGTGGTCCCGGTTCTTTGGACCGGCCCGTCAATGGGTGCAGCTCAAACTGGATAAGCACTGTAGGAACCTGGACAGTGTAGAACAGTTTGTGGGGGAATTCATGATGCGATTCGGGAGTCCGGAGGCGAAGGACGAGCTAGAACAACTTCTCAGGGGGGTAAGTCTGGCAGGCAAACCTGCTGTGCCGTTTACCCACTACTACAGGCAAACTCATGCAGAGCTCAACTCTGAAATCCAAGTCAAGTCTCAAGTCCCTGAAATCCAAGTCAAGCCTCCAGTCCCTGACGTCCAGGTCAAGCCTCCAGTCCCTGACGTCCAGGTCAAGCCTCCAGTCCCTGACGTCCAGGTCAAGCCTCCAGTCCCTGACGTCCAAGTCAAGCCTCTAGTCCCTGAGGTCCAAGTCAAGTCTCACGTCCCTGAGGTCCAAGTCAAGTCTCACGTTCCTGAGGTCACGTCCAAGCCTGCTGATCCAGTTGACCAAGCTCCGCTAATATCTAAGCCTAACAGCCAAGTTCTGCTCACGCCACAGTCTGCTGACACGCACAGCCAAGTTCCGCTCGCGCCACAGTCTGCTGACACGCACAGCCAAGCTCCGCCCGCGCCACAGTCTGCTGACACGGTCAGCCAAGCTCCGCCCGCGCCACAGTCTGCTGACACAGCCAGCCAAGCCCCGCCCACGCCCCAGTCTGCTGACACGGCCAGCCAAGCCCCGCCCGCGCCCGAGTCTGCTGACACGGCCAGCCAAGCTCCGCCCATGCCCAAGGTTCACCTGGTGACCTCAGAGCCTCAGCCTTCCTGTTCAGCTGTGGATGTCGCTCAGCCTCCCTGTTCAGCTGAGGACGTCGCTCAGCCTCCCTGTTCAGCTGAGGTCGTCGCTCAGCCTCCCTGCTCCATGGCAAACATCGTTCCCCCCTTTTGCTTCGAGGAGACCCACGCTCCTCTCCCTGGCCGCACGGAGACCCACGCTCCTCTCCCTGGCCTTACAGGGGACTTCGCTCTGCCTTCCAGTTCAGCTGGGGTCGTCGCTCCGCTTTCATGCTCCGCCGAGGACTGCGCTCAGCCTGCCTGCCCGGCTGTGGATGTCGCTCAGCCTTCATGCTCCGCCGAGGACTTCGCTCAGTCTGCCTGCCCTGCTGTGGTCGTCGCTCTGCCTTCATGCTCCGCCGAGGACTTCGCTCAGCCTGCCTGCCCGGCTGTGGATGTCGCTCTGCCTTCATGCTCCGCCGAGGACTTCGCTCTGCCTTCATGCTCCGCCAAGGACTTCGCTCAGCCCGCCTGCCCTGCTGTGGTCGTCGCTCTGCCTTCATGCTCCGCCGAGGACTTCGCTCTGCCTTCATGCTCCGCCAAGGACTTCGCTCAGCCCGCCTGCCCTGCTGTGGTCGTCGCTCTGCCTTCATGCTCCGCCGAGGACTTTGCTCAGCCTGCCTGCCCAGCTGTGGATGTCACTCTGCTTCCCTGCTACGCCGAGGACGTCACTCCGCTTCCCTGCGCCGCCAAGAACACCGTGCAGTTTCCTGGCTCTGCCTGGGACATTCAGTCCAGGGGGCCGGGTCCGCCAATTAAATGGGATGACTCATGGCACTCCGGGAGGAGTGCCTTTGGGGGGGGGTTCTGTCATGATTCCCCCTTGAAGCAGCATGCTCTAAGCACGAATGCGCGAGCACCTGCTTTTCCGTTGTTGACCGTAATGACATCTGGACACGTGTGTTTTGTTTATGTTTCTGTCATGTCTCCTCCCTGTTCTGTCATTGGCTGGGATTTCACGTGGGTCTGTATTGCTCTCAGCTGCTAGCAGTTTAGACGCTGATTATGTCCGCATATATACCGCGCGCCTCCCAGCACACAACGCGGAAGATTATTATCATATAGTTAGTTTAGTTCGTGTCATAGTCATAGTCATAGTCATAGTCAGTTCACGCTGGATTATCCGCTTCCAGTTCCTCGTCATAGTTCGTTTCTCGTTTTGTTTATTGACCCTGTTTTCCGTGACCACGACCTAGATTCCAGCCTTGCCCCGTGTATGCCTGTTTGCCAATCGCCTGACCTCTTGCATGTTTGCGGATTACGTTTTGGATCACGTTTTGGATTTGTCTGCCTGTCTCTCTTTCTAATAAACAACTGTTCATCCAGCACTTGCATCCGTCCTATCTCTGCTCCGTCACGATTCGTGACAGATTCCTTCATGACTCGTTGCTCAACGCTGATGTTTCTCAATATGGCTAGATACTACGGAAGTTCAGTTAGTGGTCAGTGCTAACTGTAAACACTTTTGTGGAACTGAGTATTATTATTATTATTATTATTATTATTATTATTATTATTTAATTAGATTTTTTTTGTAATTTACCAACATATCTGAGGGAAATGTTGACGCTCTAGATGGTTTTGTTTCTGCAGGCTCGGTGCCTTTGCAATGTCTGTATAAAAGCTAAATTGTTCTCCTCAGACATTAGCTAGCTTATTCACAGTAGGGCTGGGGATTGGATTGCGACCAATTTGGCGATTCGATTGGATTCTTATTTATTTATATGGTTTTGATTTAGATTCCATATCGATTCGTTATCAATATTTCGCTTAAAATGTTAGTTTTGTAGATGTGGAATCCATATTTTAATATAAATGCTGGCAACTGAAAGCCTCGTACTTAGCTATGTTACCAAAATACACATTTACATTAACACTAGGGCCCACACAGTTACGTTTAATTACTTTTTACTTTTACTTTGAGTATCAAACGTTGTAACAAGAAAATCATAAATATGTGCATACAACGCACACAAGGTAAGCACAAACTGCACATTACTGTAAAAATAAATCAATAAAAACACTGTAAATGTGCAACGGTGAAATTCGTCAACAACTTGAAACGTGTTTATGAAATCAGGACGAGAGGCGAACTACAGATAATATTCACGTCCTGTTTATTACAAATAACTTCATGTCTGTTTACATTTGATCAAGCGTTATACTGAACATTATTTCTATCATTAACGATAAAGGTGTACCGTCGATAAATACCGACACCGTTTTATCGCCCAGCCCTGTTAGAGATCTAGGTAGCTTTATTTAAATAACTTTACAAATGATGAGAGTCACGTGTTGTGTATCATTTCTGAAAGGATTCATTATCTATAATTGTGCTACTAGCTCGTTTTCTACGCAAACTTTAGCTTGCTCGATTATGCTATTATTTTTGATAAAGTTCAGTGAGTTGAACTGAGAATGTTCAAGTGGAAATTTCTCAATATGGCTGGATATTACGGAAGTTCAGTTGGCAGTGGAAGCTAAGTGTAATTACAGTGTAATTTTTGAGGAACTGAGTATTATTATTATTGTTAAATTTTTTTAGTAATATACCGACATATCTGAGTGAAATGTTGACGAAAATTTTTTAAACTTCTTTTCTTGTTTCTGTGGTCATTGAGCATTTACTTTGTCAGTATAAAAGACTCGATATCTACGCCAAGCTCATGTATGGTGTCCATGTCTCCTAGATGTCTAACCGGATTGTTATCATCGCTTTCAATTATATTACACTATCGATCTGCAGAAATGCTATTAAGCAGGTAAGATGGCTGAAGAAAAAAATGGTAGATGGTCTGCACTTATGTAGCGCTTTTTAAACCTTAGCGGTTCACACACCAGTGGTAGCAGAGCTGCCATGCAAGGCGCTAACTTGCCATTGGGAGCAACTTGGGGTTCAGTGTCTTCCCCAAGGACACTTCGGCATGTGGAGTCACGTGGGGCGGGAATCGAACCGCCAGCCCTACTATTAGTGGACAACCCGCGCTACCACCTGATCCACAGCCGCCCAAAATCACCACATTGCATCTTCACTCTTCAAGTAAATGTTGTCTATATGTGCTTTGCAATTGTTGAGTCTTCTCTGAGAGTGCAAGCTGGTAATTTGGTAATTACACACAAACACACACACACACACTAAACACACCTTTGACCTAACCTCTAAACTCAGTTTCAGACACTCTAAATCCTGTAAACGTCATGTGTGTTTAGCTGAAAGTCTTGGGGATTATTAGGTGTGTGTGTGTGTGTGTGTGTGTGTGTGTGTATGAGAGTGAAACCTAGGCTATCACTAATCCTAACTCAGCACTTCATTACTGTTTACTCTCAGTTTCACCTGCTGATCTGAGGTCAGCGTCTGAGTGAGGCTAATATCTAATATTAAAGTTCCAGACAATAAAACTGATCTTGGACCAGCACAAACGGAAGCTCATTGTGTGTGTGTGTGTGTGTGTGTTTATTAGGGACTTGTCAGTGTGTTAATTAAGATAATATTGTGGTTTTTACCACCTTATTGACTCTTTACTCAGTGACTGTGCTATGTTTACAGTCTCAGTTTCACCACCGAAATCTCAGTCTAACCTGAAATCCCGGCTGTGTTGCAACCGCCTCACACACACTTCCCGATCACCCTGGCTCATTAATCACATTCAGCTGTAGCTCATGAACTTCCCTATATATCCATTCCTTTCAGTCCGTTTCTTTGCTAAATCATGCTTGTGCTTCCTGCCTATATTTCCTTTCTTGTTCTGATAGACATCAGTCTTTTACCACCGTTAAACATAAATCATCTACTGCCCGGTGTGTCCCCCAAGGCGCAATCCTCGCTGTACTTTTTTTCACCGTATTTATGCTTGTCCTTGGCCAGATCATTCATAAACCGGGTTTTACAGTAACTCCATCGGTTAGGAATATAATTTCTCACAGTACTCGGCCCCCCACAGCCCTTCCTTCCACCCCGTTACCTGAACGCTTTCATGATGGACTCCAGCAGTGGCAAGACAGGAATTTTACTTGTTGACCCCGAAACTCTACAGAATTTTTGGTTCATATAGATGGCGTTGCTACAAATGTTCTCAATATTGCTATAACGTTTCAATAACGTTTCAATTTCAGCGATGACACGACATTTACAGTGAGATTTTCTCAATCCTATGCAAATTAGGTACAACCCATTAAAGCGTCAAATCCAAATGACCGTCTTGAGCATCATGTAAAGGAGGATGAGATGGAAGCAAATGCAGGTAAGGCAGCTTTAATGAGTAAATAACAATCCAACACGTTGAGCAAAAATTATAAGCAAGGGTCAGGTGATCAAACAAACAGACTGGATCAGGACAGACAGAGACTCGGAGTCGAGGACGGACAGAGGCTCGGAGTCGAGGACGGACAGAGGCTCGGAGTCGAGGACAAAAGCAGAATAAAAAAAACAGAGAATCAATGATAATCAATGGCTTGGTACAAACAGAGACAAAAGCAACTGAGCGTATACTTTGCAAGTCTTAATACATGCACAGTCTCTTTTTAAGGGTGGTGTGTGTGTGTGTGTGTGTGTGTAATTGGCAACAGGTGTGTATGATTAGAATTCTGGAGATTGTGAATGTGTCAGGTTGGGAGTTGTAGTCCGTGGTGGCCATGTTTGTAGGCTGAGGTGTATTATGGGAAACGAAGTCCCTGGTTTGCCGTGATATGACACCGAGTGATTCCTCTGCCCAAGTCTATGTTTGTTCAGTTTCTTCAGTTCACTGCTCATAATCTTACTTCCTATCTGTTTGGCGCAGGAAGAAAATTGCAAGCGTGCTTTCAATCTCAATGACGCCATATACGACCTCTCATTAAATACGTATATAGAGACGTTATGGAGAAAACCAAAGCTTGGAAGGAAGCAGCAGAAGGAGATTCTCGATGCCTCTGGTGAGTGAGTGTAACTAGTGCAGTTAGTTTGGTTTGATTATGTGTGAATGAAGAGTAGGACATAAGATTTAAATCGAACTTTCGCACAAAAGTGGTGTGTATCCTGTAAATCGTATAGTGGGGTGTAAGCTGTACATTTCGGCTTCCATGGTTTCATCATAACTAAAGTGTGAGCATAGGAATAAGTGGCTCCCAAAAACATTTTTTCACCTCTGCAACATCCAGCCTTCTCTAGCTCAACAGATACGGAGACCGTGTTTCCTGCTTCCATAACAGGAAGTGTAGATTACTGTTGCTTATGAAATAATGACATACATTATGTGTGTTAAAATCATGTGATTATGTGAGTGATGTGAGCATGCCCTTTAAGTGACTTACACTTGCACCATGTAAATAAATCTTGTATGTGACATTCATGTGATGTTTCTGTACGTGGTATTTCCCTTTTATTGGGCATTTCTTGTAAATCCCTAAACAGACTCCCAACATATTTAGAATCCAGATGGTAGAGTCCTTACTCATACCAAACATTCACCGCATACTCCAATATCGACAATTCCTGTTTCACAAAGAATCAAATACAAACTCCTGCTTCTCACTTAGAGTAGTACATGGCCTGGGCGGAGCTCCTCCAGCTCCAGCACACCTGCTCTACCTGTCAGCCTCACCAATAACGAGCTACTGTTGGTGCATAAGATCAGACCGATATTAACTGGGGGAAATATATGGACATTATTGCCATAGCCCCAAAATCAATCAAATTTTGGGATGCCTTTGTGACTTTACCTTTTCACCCTATATTTCCAGTCTTGAGTTCTTCTTCTTCTTCTTCTTCTTCTTCTTCTTCTTCTTCTTCTATGCCTATAGGTTTTGTTTTGGTGTATTCTCCTGTTTTTGCCATTTCTTCTTAGCACAGTCTTTATGATTACAGCAACAGCTCTTGGGTACCAATCTACAGTATCCAGGTGAGATAGTTTCTCTAAATATGTCTCCGTTACACGCCGCATTTCACTCAATCCGTACTGAATCTACCCACTCGCTCTCATTCACTTTCAGTAAATGTTCTGGTCAGGGTTGCAGTGGATCTGGAGTCTATCCCGGTGAATACCGGTCTCGAGGCGGGAATCTGACCCGGATGGGACACCAGTCCATCGTAGGTCACACAAATATTAACACCATGGGGCTGTTTAGAGCGGGCAATCCACCCGGCATGTTTTTGGGAGGTGGAGGAAACCAGAGAACCCACAGGAAACCCACATGGACAAGGGAGGAACGTGGAGGGAAACTCCATGCATTGCTTAGAGCAATTAAATAGTAGAACTGGGCATCATGAATCATTGACAAACAGATGGCCACTGAGTGTTATACCCTGCAATTATAATGTCTAACTATATAGTGCTGGACAATATACCACATACTATACTGTGGTGTTTTTGGTTTCTTTTGAGTTTCTGATATTAATAATGTGAAAAAAATAAAAATTGGTGATCTGTCTGAAGGACAGTCCAGTTCTTAACTTACACAATCTTACACACACACACACACATTTGCGTGACCTTTTCTCATACTGAAAACGAGGATCTCTCCTTTTCCCAGAAACAGTTTCCTTATTTTTTTTTCCCTGCAACTCATTTGTGTTCTGTTCCATCTGTGTTGGGTTTCTGTCCTGCAGACGTTTTGCCCACAGCCTCATCCCTCCGTACCGCCTGCTCCAGGTCTTTGAGAATGTTATGATCTTCCAGCTGTGTTGAAACGCAGTGTCTGTTAAACAGCTGTTACCGAAAAGCATTTCAGACCAACTGAGAGAAAGATTGACTTTAAAAACAATTCAACTGAACCACAATTCATCATGCTGAAATGTATGTTTTGGTCGTTGTAAATACACTCAAAAAAAAAAAACTCTGGAATGCCAACCAAGACCGATATTAAAGATGTGATGATTACACTACTAATTCTTTAATAATTTTGTCCCTTTAAAGTCAGTGGAAAGGGTTTTTTTTCCCCGTACACAAGGACATCAGAGAAAGCATCTTAACTGGAAACATTTCATTTTATGGATAAAATCACGAGTGAACGTAAATTGATTTGTAAGAGTGTCTGGTCTGCTTATCTTTCAAACCCTGGGAACATTTTCTCTTTCAGGATGGCACGATGAATTAATTCAAACATTGCCATTATTCGATTACTTCAACAACGCCATAGCGAATTAAAGGCATGATAGCATTGGCTACGTTCCTACATCTCATGGCTTCATGACATTGGACTGACTGTCAGATCATGGCATAACAAATAAAAAATAAAATGCACAATAATAGGATGTTCTGGATCAAGTGAATAATGAGTGAGTAAGCCATTTTTGTTCAATTAAACCCAGTGATTAATGTAATAATTAGGACTAGGAGTATTCATGCATGGTGATGTAGTAGACTCCTATCAGATTTATTTCAGTGCTTGACATCTTCTCATTCATATATCATCATATTAGTCTTTTTTTCATATTTAAATTGTTGCTCGCGTTTATATTACATTATACACCAATCAGCCATAACATTAAAACCACCTGCCTAATATTGTGTAGGTCCTGCTTGTGCTGCCAGATCAGCTCTGATTCGTCAAGGCACGGAGAGAACGAGACCTCTGAAGGTGTGCTGTGGTGTCTGGCACCGAGACGTTAGCAGCAGATCCTTTAAGTCCCGAAAGTTGTGAGGTGAGGCCTCCATGGATTGGACTCGTTTGTCCAGAATGTTCCACAGACGCTGGATTGGACTGAGATCTGGGGAATTTGGAGGCCGAGTCAACACCATGAACTCTTTGTCATTGTACTTGGTCTGCAACAATGTTTAGGTAGGTGGTACGTGTCAAAGTAACATCCACATGAATACCAGAACCCAAGGTTTCCCAGAGCATCACACTGCCTCCACCAGCTTACAGTCTACAGTAGCTCTTCTGTGGGAAGATGAGCCTTGGGCGTCCATGACCCTGTAACTGGTTCATTGATTGTCCTTCCTTGGACCACTTTTGGGAGGTACTAACCTTTGGACTCAAGTCGCAGACTCTGAACACAGCCCTGTATTATTACCCACAATGCAGCACACACAGCGATATACTTTCTAGAATTGATACTGGAGTAAGAGTAGGAAAGAAGGGAACAGAAAGGGAGATCTTTCCGAATCAATTCTGACGAATGACGGAGTCTTGTTCAACCTCTCCTAACTGATTAAATAATCTGAGAAAGTGTGTGTGTGTGTGCATTTTGTGTCTGTTGGTGTGTTTGAGAGGGAGAGAGAGTGAGTGAGTGAGTGAGAGAGAGAGAGAGAGGATAATTACAGGCTCTGACAGCTCCAGGTGAGTTTCTCAGCTAACACCTGCATTTGCGGCACAGACAGGACATCGTTCCTGAGAGCTGACTCTACTGTCATCCCTATGACCTTTGACCTTTCAACTGATTGTTGACGGGTTAAAATGAGGTCAACACTGCGATCCCTCCCCTTCTCTCTCTCTCTCTCTCTCTCCCCCTTCCAGCACGGCCTCCTCATACAGAGTTATGTAATCTTTATGCGCTTGTTAAACACCCACCTGCTAAAGCACTTTTCTTTGCACACACTCTGCATTTACACGGGACACGTTTAACCTACAGCACACACACTCTGCGACACACGCTGATTTATTCTTTAAATTACTTTGGTTATTAAGCCGAGAAGCCCTGGTGTCTCATTTTAAAGTCATAAACATGGAATTACAATCAACTGCGAAACATTAAATAAGGGAGTTATAATGAAGTTACACCCCAGCGCTGCTGAATTCTGGATCCTGATTGGTCAGATTCGTTTCCCATAACAGCAGCTCTGACCGCAGCGCAGGTTTACATTAACATCATCGCGCTCGCTCTGGTACGTCACCGTTTCTACAGCGACAGGTCATCCTTTAATAGATTAGTAACTGAAATCATTGGGAGATCACTACTGTATAAGTGGAATAAAACATTTGGGACGTTGTCAGTGATTATTTTCCCGTAACAGAATGTCCCGTTGTGTTCGATTACAACTCAAGATTACTTTTATTACATTTATGTCATTTAATAACTTAATAAATATAAATATAGCACATGATTTCGTCATATCCTCCCAGCAGCTTCGTTCATTAAAGGAGGAATAGATAGATTATTATTATTATTATTATTATTATTATTATTGTTCTGTTCACTTGAGAGTAGACGTGATGCTGCAGGAGAAGTTTGTAGATCTTGAGCGTCTGCTGTAGCAGAAGGAATGAACTGATCTTTTTGGGCCGTGGAGTTCTCCATGGAGGACAGGGTTGTTCCTCATGTGCGTTATAAATCGAACGGCGTGTGAGGAGATAAGAGCAGACTCGTGAGCTGGTCTGGAACGTGTACGACGGGGAAAGTGCTGACTCGCACTCGATCACGTATGAAATAAATCAGCAGCGTTTCTCCGCGTGCTGCGTCAGGAACCGAGTGCGTCCTGCTCCTGGAATCCGAGCCAGCAGGGAGGGAAACTCCCCAGATTTCCAGCAGCAGCAGCAGCAGCAGCACTCACAGACGGCACGTCCCGTGGGAATGAATACTCTGTGTTCAGAAATGCAGCTGAGTGCCAGGAAGAGGAGCGGAGTGGAGCTCGTTACCATCTCACCATCTCACCATCTCAGACCCTGTTCTTTATGTCTGATAAGGAGCAGTCTTTTATTATCATACCCTCACATCTGTCTCTCTGTCTGTACCTGTCTGTTTCTGTCTGTCTCTCTGTCTATACCTGTCTGTTTCTGTCTGTCTCTCTGTCTATACCTGTCGGTTTCTGTCTGTCTCTCTGTCTCTCTTTCTCTTTATCTATTATTTTGACTGGCTTTGTCTCTCTGTCTCTTGTACTTTCCCTCTGCCTGTATGTCTCCCTCGATCATTTCCTCTCTGTCTCCAAGTCTCATCCTTTCTGTCTGTCTTTATCTTGTTCTCTCTCTCTCTCTCTCTCTCTCTCTCTCTCTCTCTCTGTCTCATTCTCTCTCTATCTGTCTCTTTTTCCATCTCAATCTCATTGTCTCTCAGACTCTTTGTTTGTCTTGCTTTCTATCTCCCTACCTGTCTCACTTTGTGTCTCTTTCCCTGTCTGTCTGTCTGTCTGTCTGTCTGTCTCTCTCTCTCTCTCTCTCTCTCTCTCTCTCTGCAGGTAGACCGGTGTTCAGTGTGTTAAGTGCTGTTAGTGTTGTGGTGTTGGACGCAGAACAAAGACGGCTTTTGTGGAAGACGCAGGCCGGCTGCACACACACACACACACACACACACACACACACACACACACACACAACACTTCTACAGACAAACATTAACCTAGTGCCTGACCCCTGCATGAAAAGAGAGACAGAAAGAGAGAAAGGGTTAGAGAGGGAGAGAGGGATAGAAAGAGAAAAGGATAGAGAGAAGAGTCTCCTGAGGGAGGGGCCAAAAGGAAAACACATTCCATTTCCCGTAAAGCGGGAAAGGGGGGGGGGGATTTTGGGAAGCTTAGTGAGTCATCACTTTTTCTTTCTGACACTCTCCACATCTCTCGCCAGTTCAGGGACTTTTCATACACACACACACACACACACACACACACACACACACACACACACACACACTCACAGAACCAGAGAGCAGCTCACATTCCCATAGGCTTGGCTTTCATAGTGAGAGAGAGAGAGAGAGACTGAGTGTATGTGTGTGTGTGTGTGCGTGTGTGTGTGCACGCGCGTGATTACTGCTAACTGTAAAGTGCTCGGCACCTGCTCAGCTGTACTGTTACAGTAACTGGCTCACACACACACAAACACACACACACACACACACACACACACAAACACACACACACACACACACACACACCAAAACAGCATTTTAATTCATTGTTATTTTAAATAAAATCCCAAACAATCAAATTCTTTACAAGAACATAGGCAAAGTCGAACCGGTCACAGATGATACTATAAGACAGAAATATTAGGATTGAGGGGTTTGTTTTCAATCAGGTCAAATTCTTACAGAATAATTTATACATTCAAAATCAGTTTATTCACAGGAAACATTCCAGCATAGAGTAACAATTCATGTGGGGGAAAACTCCAATCTGTTTCTTTTTGTTCCCCTTTTTTTCGCTTTTCGGATTTGCACTTGCTTGTACACACACGCACACACACACACACACACACACACACACACACACAGTAACTCAGTACCTATATTTAGCCGTGGCTGCTCTCCATGTGTGAGCGTTAATGCTATGACATAAGACGGACATGTCAGGGCAGCTACTGACGATCTAAACACACTTCAGCTCAACAGTGAGGTTTTGAGGGCGTTTGTTTTTTTCGCTCCTCTTTTCTCTACATTCCCCCCTTCCTCCACCCCAACATCCATCTGCTACTTTCCCTACATTTACCGAAAATGCCATGCGCCGCCCAAACCCAGGCTGGGAACTCTGACATGCGCTCGTGAGGCAGCTTATTTTCTGCTCTTGTTGTTCACTCGCCTTTTACTATTGTCTTTTTGTGTGTGTGTGTGTGTGTGTGTGTGTGTGTGTGTGTGTGGGGGGGGGGGGGAATTTGTTTTCCTCTAGGCGCAGACCACAAGAGCTTGGAAACCTTTCAAACTCCTTGTCCAAGTGCGATGCCACCTTATGCTATTAGCACACTCTTGGAGAGCATGATGTCACTGGGCCAAAACACACACACACACACACACACACACACACACACACACACACACAAAAGAGTGTCATGTGCCTTTCTTTTCCCCGCGACCGCATGTTGATCTCATGTGATTGACAGCCCTCACTGGAGTTATTGTGTCTTGGAGTAAAGGTCGCCATGGAAACGGAGAGCACATGACTAACTGTCATGGTTGCCGCCTGCTGTTTCGACAACAGCCAGCTACGAGCTCTGAAACCCTGTCAGACACACGTCCAAGCTTCCCTCTGAACGAGTTACAG
>NC_071266.1:26839923-26842423 GCF_023375685.1 Ictalurus furcatus
GAGGAGTTAGTGTTTGATTGAGGGGTTAGTGTTTGAGGAGTTAGTGTTTGATTGAGGGGTTAGTGTTTGATTGAGGGGTTAGTGTTTGATTGAGGGGTTAGTGTTTGAGGAGTTAGTGTTTGATTGAGGGGTTAGTGTTTGATTGAGGAGTTAGTGTTTGAGGGGTTAGTGTTTGATTTAAGTGTTAGTGTTTGATTGAGGAGTTAGTGTTTGATTGAGGAGTTAGTGTTTGATTGAGGGGTTAGTGTTTGATTGAGGAGTTAGTGTTTGATTGAGGGGTTAGTGTTTGATTGAGGGGTTAGTGTTTGATTGAGGAGTTAGTGTTTGATTGAGGGGTTAGTGTTTGACAGGTTAAGCCTCTGGTATACTTAGTTTTTTAACACGAACGCCAGTGTATGCACACAGTCGTATGCATAGCCTTTCAAAGTACACTCCATTTGACATGTGTGCGTACACGGGTGGTCGATGCATGTGCATTACGACAACTTGCACTATTGCTCCTGGCCTACAAGAGTCAGTACAGAGCAGTAAAGCACGTCTTCTGGTGTGAAGGACGACAACGAAGAAGAATCACAGCAACACGAAGAACAATGGAGGAGACAGACATGCTGCTTCACTTGTTACTAGAGAAAGAGAAGATGGTCTGTGCGAATACCAGAAAAGAGCTTGCACTCGTTCCCGCCTCTTCTGTGTTTTCTTCGACTACCTTGAGAATCCACAGCCCTGGGTCACTGTTGCCACCTTGTGGAACACCTAAATAGTGCAAATGAATTAAATGCACATGTGCGACCCGTACAAAGTACACGCGGTTAGAAAAATCTGGCGGAACGCGTACAGTACGTGTGTACTCTGCTGCTCATGAAGTTTACGTCACGCGTACTGTATGCTGTTCCTAGCATACAAAGTGAAGCATACTTTGGGCTTCAGTGTTTGATTGGCAGGTTAGTGTTGATTGGCGGGTTAGTGTTGATTGGCGGGTTAGTGTTGATTGACTGTTTTGCGTTTGATTGAAAAATGATTGACGGCTGTGTAAAGGGAACAGCGCTCCTCTGAGTGAACTGCGTGGTGAATTCTGAAGTGTAGTCACATCACACACACCATCTGTCCATCAAACACACATATGCGCATTTGGATGCTGTAAATGTCAGCCACATCACTGCACATGCTTGTGCTGCATAGTGTGTGTGTGTGTGTGTGTGTGTGTGTGTGTGTAACGTCTTGATGTTGTCTCCTTCTTTAGAATTTCTTTTTGTTGTTTCTTATTTGTGTCCGCTTCCGTTTGTGGCAACAACCTGTGAGGTTATTGCTTTCCCTGCTTTATAATGTGTGTGTGCGTGTGCGTGTGTGTGTGTGTGAGAGAGAGAGAGAGAGAGAGAGAGAGAGAAAGAGAGAGAGAGAGAGAGTTTTTCACAGTAAAATAGGGCAGTGGTAGTGATTAAATTCCTGCGCTAATGAACAAATCAAAAACATAATGGACAGCATGTTTTGTGCCCTGGTGGTCCCATATCAGGCACATACACACCTCTGTGGTGGTCTGACTGTGTGTGTGTGTGTGTGTGTGTGTGTGTGTGCGTGTGTGTGGCCATCCACTGTCAGCCTTAATACTGTGAGACAGGCCATGCAGTGATGAGTAAGTTGCTCTCAAACGGTCGTGTATTAGGGGAAACCCCCCTGTGGGGCCTCACCGTTGGCACACAGTCACGCTTCATCTGCTGTTGTAGACCGCGGGATCTCAATCGTTCTGCACTTAGCCACAGCTTTCTGAGAAAGAAAGAAGAATTTCCAAGGACCCCATTATGACCCCATTTTAAGAACAACAGGGTGAATATGTGAGCCATGTATTAGAGTTTATTTCACCCCTGAGCGTTCGACTCGTCCCGAAGCCGTGTGTACCATACTCGCAGCATGCTCTAGTTTTTATCACAATTCATAGATTTACTCAAATCTGTTAAATCTAGCATGGTACAGGAACTGAAATGAAGCCAGTGGTTTCTAATTTAAACTGCACCGTAACGCCATTGTTTTGCTCCTGTAGGAATTGTATGTGGATGCATTCTGACTACGTTTACATAGACAGCGGTAATCTAATTACTGACCTTATTCTGAATAAGACAATATTCTGATTAAGGTGTTTACATGAGTCGCTTTTAGAATATTCCTTTCATGTTCAGGTTTTACATGTTTTAGAACATAGATGGATTAACGGGGCATGTCGTTATGTCCCCACGTCACGCTGTCCGACATTCCAGAATTTCACGTATCGACATACAGTTGGTCTTCGTTATGGAACCGTATACAGTTTCGGGTGTTTTTATTTTTAATTTTACAAAAGCTTCAAGTGCAGTTAGTTATTCGTCATGCTGTACGTGCTAATAGATGACTGCTTGAAGCTGTGGGCTGCGTCCCAAACCGCGTACTTACCTGCTATATAGAATATAGAGATACATGTATCTCGTCTACTACATAGCAGGTAAGTACGTGGTTTGGGACGCGGCCGTGC
>NC_071266.1:26847423-26859923 GCF_023375685.1 Ictalurus furcatus
CTTCCTCAACTGAACTGAACTGAACAAGGACTCGAGTGGACTCAGGAGACCCAGGAGCTGCACTTATTAAGAAAATAAATAAATAAAATATGCATGAAGTTTGTTCATGAGATGAGGAACAAATATTTCACAAAGATACCTTCGACATTTAAACTGCTATATCTGTTGCCGGAACGACATTACTGTGCTAAGTAGACTAGTTAGCATTCTTGCTTTTTAGCTAGCTCACAGTAGCATAAATAAATAAATAAATAAATAAATAAATAAATCAGTAAATGAAGCAGTTTAAAGTGCTAAAATCATGAAGCTTTCTTAATCGTTCAGAAGTGTAACTGACTGCTAAAGGCTTGTCTAGTCTTCTAATTAGCAAGCAAGATACTTATCAAATGTGCTAATTAGCATGCAGGCTAATCTGATGTCTCTGCACTCTGCTTTTCCTTGAAGAAGAACGTTGGTAAATGAGACATTTAGCAAGCAGCGATCATCTGCTGCACGTGCACGCTCGATTGACGCACTTCCGAGCCCTTTAGGGGAAGTCGACTAGCACGGAAACCGAAGGCAGGCCTGCGCAGGACTTGTTCTCGCCTGCGTTTGAGCGACTCAGGATTTCTCCCAGTGGATCTGTTCGGTCCTCACTGCGAGTCTAATACAATTATTAACACGTGATCGTTTACTGAACCGTTTGTTTGTATACGAGCTAGTGGAGCTAATCCTCCTGTCTCACGAAGACAAACAGACATCAATACACGCTTCGATTTTTGGCGTGAACGTCAGAAAATATGCAGAGTAGCAAACGTAGCATGTATAATGCATCGCTCAACACTTTCATTACTGCGCTATTTATAGGTAGATATCAGATTTTAGCGTCCGTATCTAACATCACCTTCACCTTCGCTGCCTAGTTTTCTATTTTTTACAATTTTTTTTAGACTTTCTTTAACATTAAGAAGGAAAGTATGATATCCGTTTTGAGGAAATGTTCCTTCCTGTTCTATAGATTTCTTTTTGTTCACTATGACTCACTGGTGTTTATCAGTCGATGGATCAGTCTGTTATTTCTGAAGAAGCTCTTAAGAACACCTTCGCCCTGGATGGATGGCTCTTAGAATAGCGCCAGCTGGCAGTTTGTGGCTTTAATCTCACATCTGTATCATTTGTGTCACTTACTGGCGGACTTTGCGCCATGTTCTATGGCGCGGGTGTGATAAGGTAATGCGGGAAAAAACAAACAGAGCCAGCGCCTCAGCAGGGGGAGCCTCCAAACACACAGCTTTCTAGGAAAGCGGATGCTCGGAAGGCCGTCTTACATTAGCTTCCTATTAGCGCAGCTATGACTCAGTGCCGTGACTCCAGAGCGTGATTATACAGCGTCAGGACAATGATCGGAGCAACAGAATAATCACGATAACCACATGTGTGCGTGTGTGTGTATACTGTAGTTACCCAGGTTAAAGTTAACTTGTGATGTGGTGCATTCACACACCGTAGGCGGTAGATGGGATGATTGTCATATGATAATAAAAGGTCACGCCTACAAGCACAGGAACACGATTTTGCTAAATCCTCCTCTACTCACGTGAACGGATGAGGCCATGCTTTATGAGCATTACAGTTCTAGGAACTTTGGGTTCCAAGAACGTTCAGTCTGTCACGGTTTTCTAGATGTTCTGATCGTGTTTAAGTCGCGCTTATGAACGTTCCTATGACGTTTCCATGATGTGATTCGCAACGTTGCAGGGATTTTATTTTGTAGACGTCGATGGAAAATGCCGCATACTTGTATATACAAAGCTGTACGGGAATGCACATGTTTTGGCAGTATATTTGAGCTTTAGTTCGTTTTAATGCTTGATTTGAGATGTCATTGCTCCACAAACACCCAGCCGCTAGATCTGCGACCCTCTTTTTTTCTCACATCCGGCCATTTGAGCTGCTTAAATGCACGAAAGCATCTACTTCTTCAAGAAACAAGCCGGATTTTGATGGGCCACTTCCTCTGCTCGGTACTGAGCATGTTTACAGGATGTTCAGAAGAGTCCTGGGATGAGCAAGAGGATCAGGCTTCATGATTACAGCTTTGGAGAACTTTTTAGAACGAACGGAGAAGGATAAAGTGGAAATGAATTTATTATTCATTTACCAAAATATACTGGGGTCATGAATAGACATGGGCACATAAACATGAATGTGATTAACTAAATTAAAAAAAAAGTTACATAAATGATGTAATAGGAGTGGGGAAGAGAGAGAGAGAGAGAGAGAGAGAGAGAGAGAGAGAGAGAGAGATCTGATTTAGTAATAATAGCTCAGTTGCCAGGGCTTCAGATCCAGCTTGTCATTTTGTACGTCAGTTATGCTATTCCCGGCCATAGACGCAGGTACACACACACACACACACACACTGAACTCATATTCGCTTCCCTTTTCTCTTCCCATTGCACAACGTTATTAAATCTGATCAGCATAGCCTCACTCCCTCGCTCCCTCCTTCTTCTTTTTTCCCTTGTTTGTTCTCTTTTTTCCTCCTCTTGTCTTACCTCACAATCTCGCCCACACTCTGCCCGGCTGCCCGTTTCCCTGGCAACAGCTGCTTCCTGTTTGTCCGTCTGGTCTATTTTTTTTCCCAGGAGGTGATTATTATGCTGATGGTTGTGTGTGTGTGTGTGTGTGTGTGTGTGTGTGTGTGTATGTGTGGCCTACCTCCAGTGAAAAAAATGTGGTCTTACCTGAAAGCACTGTCCAAATCAATACTCACATAAAGTTCTCACACACACCTGCACATTCCTTTCGGAGGTTACGTGAAAGGTCAGACGAGTTCTTTAAGACCGTCGTTACGTCCTAATCGGCAGGCAGCTCCCTGCGTAGGCTGCCTTATTTGGACAGCTTGAGAGAAAAGCTGTTCTGTTTAAGAGACCCTACGAGCGTCCTAATTTCCCTAGAGCAAATTTCTTGCCAATGATTCTGTTCACCAGGCCAGTTTGCCATGAAACCTATGGTGGACTAGAACATTCCTCTGACCCAGGAGCGCGTCTATAAATAAGTGCAGCACTTGTTTTGGAGCTAAAAGTCCAAGTCATCTTGGAGAATTTCCTGTGAACAATTTCTTGCGGAGGCTGAAAATTCAGCTTGGCCGTCATCGGTTGTGACACTTTGACACATGACTGGTTTCTCGCGGTAGTCGGGAGGAGGATCCGCCGAATGACTCGCTGAAACGGTTCAACTAATGCTAACTAAGGAGTACAACACTCCGTGTCATGCCATTATAGGAAAATAATCAGTTACGTGGCGGTGTGATTGAAGCGGTGTTACTGTTACCACCATGATGTTGGTTATTTTCCTGCAACAGCGTGTCTCTGAGTGTTTTATTACTCTGTACATCCTCTTACGATGCATCGCGCTTTTTTATCCGTTTATAGTTACATTTCATATCCTGCAAAACAAACCGCAAAGAGTTGGAAACGCTGATCACTGATCACTAGAGAGTGCTTCCAACGGAGACGCGTTCCAGAGATGTGAAGCGTCTGCTGCACGGTACAAGTCCCTGTGAACGAGCTGTTACTATAGAAACTGGAAGACATCACAGCGGGCGCATCGCTATATAACCCCCACCAAAGTCATTGCTGTTATGGAGAACTAATCAGCACCTACTGACCAATCAGAATGCAGAATTAAACTACTCACTCGCAGAGACAGTAAAGACGGCTTACAGTTTGGCCTCACCATTACCGTGACCTTTGACCTTTAAGTGTGTAGTAGATGTGCATTTCTTTTAATGGGGTCAATTACCCTGCAACTGTTTTGACATGGACGTCATTAGTGTCCTGTTTTGGAAGCATATTTAAGGCAGTTATATGCTACCGCATTCATGCTTTTAGCTTTTCTGGTGAGTTTAACTTTGGCTGTCGGAGAAATGACGTGGTCTCCGTATGTTTTGGTACGTACAACCCATTTCTGTAATATCATAGTGACCGGATGGGTGCGGACATTTTAGCTCGTATGTTTTTGATATTTGAGGTGAGCTAATGAGCATGTCTGGACGCGTCCTTCTCCGCTGGTGCTTTTGCTCCTATGGTTTGTGCACTTTCGTTTTGTTTTGTTGCTTTCTCTTGTTGGTTTTCCGTTACAAATTGTTTAGTTGAGTTTGTATTGTGTTTGTATTGTTATCTGCGCTGTATTGTTTTGCTTTATGCGCTTTATGCGAGATGGTGTTGGAGATGGTGGTGTTGGTGGTGGTGCTGCTGATGGTGTTGGTGGTGATGGTGTTGTTGTTGGTGGTGGTGATGGTAGTGTTGTTGTTATTGTTGGTTGTGGTGGTGGTGTTGGTGGTGATGATGGTGATGTTGGTGATGGTGGTGGTGCTGTTGGTGTTGTTCGTAGTGGTGATGGTGTTGGTGTTGGTGGAGATGGTGTTGGAGATGGTGGTGTTGTTGGTGGTGATGGTGTTGGTGGTGGTGGAGATGGTGGTGGTGGAGATGGTGGTGTTGGTGGTGGTGTTGGTGTTGGTGGAGATGGTGTTGGAGATGGTGGTGTTGTTGGTGGTGATGGTGTTGGTGGTGGTGGAGATGGTGGTGGTGGAGATGGTGTTGGAGATGGTGGTGTTGGTGGTGGTGATGATGTTGGAGATGGTGGTGTTGTTGGTGGTGATGGTGTTGGTGGTGGTGGAGATGGTGGTGGTGGAGATGGTGTTGGAGATGGTGGTGTTGGTGTTGTTGGTGGTGATGGTGTTAGTGTTGGTGGTGGTGGAGATGGTGGTGGTGGAGATGGTGTTGGAGATGGTGGTGTTGGTGTTGGTGGTGTGGTGGTGATGGTGTTGGTGGAGATGGTGTTGGAGATGGTGGTGTTGGTGGTGGTGATGTTGGTGGTGGTGGTGGTGGTTGTTTTCATATGGCGTGCTGTGTGTAAACCGTTGTAGTGGTTCTGAATGCAGGTGCGTGTGTGGGTGTGATGTCGTGAACGTGTGGGTGCTGCAGTATTTCGGGGGATAACCCAAGCCCACAATGCTGCTGGTAAACCTGAACCCTGCCATCTGTTCAAAGGGTCTGCTTTGGCAGTAGCAAATTGTGAGCATGCTGATAGTTCTGCGTTTTATTTTAATCTTAAAATATGTTTACACGAAAATATTTATTGCTGCTCTAACAAAGACGTATATTGTTACATGATCTCCACGTCTCATGGTCCATCAAGGCGAAGCTGTGTGTCCTTTGGGTATTTCGCTGGTATATTCACCAGGGTGGCGTAGTCGGTTTCTCCTTGTTTCCTTACTGTATTTATTTTTCTGTCTATTCTTCTCCAAATGCCTAGTGCCGTATTTTGGCGACCTTTTCATTTTTACCAACTCTGTCCTTTAGAAAGGTCGCCTGTCTACCATCCCAGATTATTCCCACAATGCCACAGCTGCCTAAACTCAACCATGTTTGAGCTGAAATCACTCTTGGGTGTGGTTTTTTTTTTGGTGTGGTGTTGAGGACACTGGTGTCAGCAGGTGGAACGGTTCTTCACATCCTCATGGTAGGATCTCTGAAGTTAAGGTTCTCTACTGAGAACCAGAAGGATTTGGGATCAAATCTCACCCAGGATTTTCCATGGATTCTGGATTTATTATTATTAATTTTTTTGGTTTTCCGGAGTTGGATATCCATTGGACCGCCAAATGAGTTGTTACTCTGGCTTAGTACTGGAGGAAGCCACTCCATTACCTCTTCAACCAAACTGACCTCAAGAAAGTCGTTCATGTGCGTGTGAGAGAGAGAGAGAGAGAGAGAGAGAGAGGGAGAGAGAGAGAGTAAGGGTGTGTATGTGTGTGGTTAAACATTTCTGGCATAGCTGAACTGCATCATTTCACACATCTTTTCCCAGGCTTTGGTCTTCAAACAGAGCATTTTAATGTCAGTCAGAGGACGAGGAAAAGTGAGAAAAAACTACCGTGTGTGTGTGTGTGTGTGTGTGTGTGTTAGCAAGCGTGTGAAGGTCACATCACGCTGATGTGTGTGTGTCGTTTGATAAACTCCTGATGTTGGCTAAGCGAGGTGAGGGAGTGTGTAGGAGTATCTCATTGCGTTCCAAACCCTTTTGTTGTTGTTGTTGTTTTTTTTTGTCTTTTCTTCCCGCTCCAAGACTGAAAGCCACAGAGGATAAAAAAGAGAGCTGAGGGAGCTTCAAAGAAAAGTAAAGAATTTCTCCAAAGTAGGGTTCTCCAAAGACCACATCAAACAAAAGGAGCCGAGAAGGAGGGCGATGGGAAAAGTGTGTGTGTGTGTGTGTGGCATGAAAACATTGCCTCTCAGAGCCACCTGTAGGTTACTAATCCCTACAGAGCCAATTGGGGGAAAAAGCCTGTCAACTCAAATATAGAACTCTCTCTGTGTGTGTGTGTGTGTGTGTGTGTGTGGAACCTCGAACACCCAGAGTGTACTTGAACTCACCAGCTGAGCAAGCCAGACTCAGAGGGAGGCCTCGCAGCCCACACACACAGACACACATCTTCCCTGCCAGTGAACCTAATGGCACACACACACACACACACACACACACACACACACATACACACACAAACACACACACACACACACACACAGTTTCCTACATCAGAGGGCTTTTTGCATTGTGTGGAGGTATTGATCGTTAAGGTTTAAAATATCTCCACACCTTTACTTTTTGCATTCCACACACACACACACACACACACACACACACACACACACACACACACACTTTTCCTTTGTACCAAGTTCTTCTCAAGTTCTGAGTTAATCGTCCTCTCTTAGCAGGTACCATCCATCCATCTTTCCTTCCATCATCCGCCTCTATCAGCCTGCTCACTATCCCTCCATCTATCTATCCTCCTCTACCTGCCTCTTCACTATCCCTCCATCTATCTATCCTCCTCTACCTGCCTCTTCATTATCCCTCCATCTATCTATCCTCCTCTACCTACCTCTTCACTATCCCTCCATCTATCTATCCTCCTCTACCTGCCTCTTCACTATCCCTCCATCTATCTATCCTCCTCTACCTGCCTCTTCATTATCCCTCCATCTATCTATCCTCCTCTACCTACCTCTTCACTATCCCTCCATCTATCTATCCTCCTCTACCTGCCTCTTCACTATCCCTCCATCTATCTATCCTCCTCTACCTGCCTCTTCACTATCCCTCCATCTATCTATCCTCCTCTACCTGCCTCTTCACTATCCCTCCATCTATCTATCCTCCTCTACCTACCTCTTCACTATCCCTCCATCTATCTATCCTCCTCTACCTGCCTCTTCACTATCCCTCCATCTATCTATCCTCCTCTACCTGCCTCTTCACTATCCCTCCATCTATCTATCCTCCTCTACCTGCCTCTTCATTATCCCTCCATCTATCTATCATCCTCTACATGCTCACTATCCCTCCATCTATCTATCCTCCTCTACCTGCCTCTTCACTATCCCTCCATCTATCTATCCTCCTCTACCTACCTCTTCACTATCCCTCCATCTATCTATCCCCCTCTACCTGCCTCTTCACTATCCCTCCATCTATCTATCATCCTCTACATGCTCACTATCCCTCCATCTATCTATCATGCTCTACATGCCTCTTCACTATCCCTCCATCTATCTATCCTCCTCTACCTGCCTCTTCACTATCCCTCCATCTATCTATCCTCCTCTACCTGCCTCTTCACTATCCCTCCATCTATCTATCATCCTCTACATGCTCACTATCCCTCCATCTATCTATCCTCCTCTACCTGCCTCTTCACTATCCCTCCATCTATCTATCCTCCTCTACCTGCCTCTTCACTATCCCTCCATCTATCTATCCTCCTCTACCTGCCTCTTCACTATCCCTCCATCTATCTATCCTCCTCTACCTGCCTCTTCACTATCCCTCCATCTATCTATCCTCCTCTACCTGCCTCTTCACTATCCCTCCATCTATCTATCCTCCTCTACCTGCCTCTTCACTATCCCTCCATCTATCTATCATCCTCTACATGCTCACTATCCCTCCATCTATCTATCCTCCTCTACCTGCCTCTTCACTATCCCTCCATCTATCTATCCTCCTCTACCTGCCTCTTCACTATCCCTCCATCTATCTATCCTCCTCTACCTGCCTCTTCACTATCCCTCCATCTATCTATCCTCCTCTACCTGCCTCTTCACTATCCCTCCATCTATCTATCCTCCTCTACCTGCCTCTTCACTATCCCTCCATCTATCTATCCTCCTCTACCTGCCTCTTCACTATCCCTCCATCTATCTATCCTCCTCTACCTGGCTCTTCACTATCCCTCCGTCTATCTATCCTCCTCTACCTGGCTCTTCACTATGCCTCCATCTATCTATCCTCCTCTACCTGCCTCTTCACTATCCCTCCATCTATCTATCCTCCTCTACCTGCTCACTATCCCTCCATCTATCTATCCTCCTCTACCTGCCTCTTCACTATCCCTCCATCCAGCCTCTTCTACATCATTAAAGCTCTGCGTGTAGGCTGATCAATCGATTTATTTTACGTAACATATATTTTTACACGGGTTTTAATATCAACCAATCACATTCCAGGAAGCCACCGTGACTTCCAGTAATCCCGCCCACTGGTGAAGCGGTCAGCTGAAAACTTTTGACCCACATGAGCTCAATCCGGTGCAGCTGGAAATCCTCTCAGTCTTTCTCTCAGTCTATCAGTCCATCTGTGCTTCCTTTGGACCCGCTGTGATCCTGAGAACACTACCACTGCAGACAGCTTTGTGTCCCTGTTTCCTTCCTGTCTGTCTGCCTGCCTCAACCTGTCTCACTTTCTTATTTGGTCTCTGGCTCTGGTTCCGTCTCTCTCACTCTGTGTCTGGATGACGGGCGCATAGGAAGCTCCGACTTCCTGATTTCTGCTTGTGCTTCCTGGTTTCCAGACATTCCTTCTCTATCTCCATCTCTCTGTCTCTCTCTCTCTGTCTCTCTCTCGCTGCCTGTCTGTCTCTCTAACTGTAATTGCCTCTAAAAAAAAATTCCTGCGTCAGTCCCGAGACACAAAGCAGATTGGGACTTCATGATAATTTTGGATTCCAATAACCTCGACAGCAGTCGAAAGAACACGTGATTAGATCTGGTTTCCTAATTTAATAGTAATCTGCAAAGCAACCACAGCTGATTCTAAATTAATAAATAAATCAGACATCCTTTGACCTATTTCCTCACTCGCGTCCTGTTATAGCTGTGACCTCACAGGAAGTGACTAAAACGTTGGCTAATTGGTCAGTTAGACAGACGATATTAAAGCTGATGATACAGTTCAGGAATTTCACTAGCTCACTGTTTATATACAAACAGATATAGAAAGTGTCAGAAAACGATGAATCAGCGGAAATTGTAAAGTACGCGTGTAAACAGCGGTGGACAAATCAGAAATATATTAGCTAGCCCACTAAAGTGCTGCCCAGTTTCATGTTTTGTGTGGTGTACAGCTGTAGTTACATCATTCAAGGCAATCAAAACAACATACATGGCATCGATGCCAATTTTTTGGTCTGATTACATGAATGAGTTTTTTTTATACTTGTTACTAAACAACTTACTTAGTTTTAATCAATCAGGGTCATCGGACGTTTTATTTAGAGCGGCTCATACTGAGTTTTATGTTTATGAGGTTGTGTTTAAACACTGTATGTAGGGCGGTGGGGGGGGGAGGGGTTACTTTTTCAACAGCATGATGTTGGTTAAATGGTCTTACCTAGTTTCACACTATGCCAAAGTTGAAAGAAATTGCCTCTGGGACTCCAAAGAACCACAGTGAGAGCCATTATCTTCAAATGGAAAAACTCGGCACAGTAGTGAACCTTCCCAGAAGTGGCCGACCTTCCAAAATTCCTCCATGAGCACAGAAACTACACATCCAGGAGGTCACGGAAGACCCAAGGACAACATCAAAGGACCTACAGGCCTCTCTTGCATCAATAAAGGTCACTGTTCATGACTCCACTATCAGAAAGACACTGGGGGAAAATGTCCTCCATGGAAGAGCGGTGAGGTGAAAACCACTGCTAACCCAGAAGAACATTAAGACTCGTCTGAATTTTGTAAAACACACCTCGATGATCCTCAAACCTTTTGGGAGAATGTTCTGTGGACTGATGAGTCGAAAGTGGAACTGTTTGGAAGACAGCAGTCCTCATACATTCCTTCATAAGGAACATCATACCAACGGTGAAGCATGGTGGTGGAAGTGTGATGGTGTGGGGATGCTTTGCTTCTTCAGGGCCTGGGCAACTTGCTGTAACTGAGGGAAACATGAATTCTGCTCTCTACCAGAAAATCCTAAAGGAGAATGTCTGGTCTTCAGTCTATAAGTTGAAGCTCAAGCGCAAATGGATTATGCAGCAAGACCCCAATGATCCAGTGTAGGAGTAAATCCTAGTCCTAGAAGTAAGTGAAAGTCTGATCTCCAGTTATCAGAAGCGTTTGGGTGCAGTCATTGCTGATAAAGGTGGCACAACCAGATTTTAAGTTTAAGGGGGCAATTAGTTTTTCATATGGGTGATAGGTGTTGCATAACTTTTTTTTTCTTTTGCTTCAATAAATTATTTATTTTTTAAACTGTATTGTGTATGTTTACTCAGGTTGCCTTTGTTTTATGGTGTATTTTGTTTGAAGATCTAAAACTATCGAGTATGAGTTATACTCAAACACAGAAGAAATCATATACGGTGTATATCCATTTCATGTATATGTTTCAGGTCCATGTTTTGTTTTTTAAACAAAAATTCACATAATCAATATCCATCTGAAATGAACAGCAGATGAGGTGATGAAAGAAGCTCCGAACAAGCAGCTGCTGTCATAGCGCGGTTTCCAAACAGTCTCGCGATGATTTTCCCGATAGGGCGATGATGCAGTTGGGTAGGCGGTCTGTTCGGGACGCGTTGAGATGCTTTCGGATTCACATTACGAATGTTTTACGTGTCCCAGATCATCACCGAATGTGGTTAGAATGATCAGACGACAACGTGTCTCCAAGACCAGTTGTACCCAGTTACTGTACAGAGCTTATGATCTGATCACCCAGGACACATGTTAATGCCAGGTGTGAATGACACCAGTAGTAAATGGTCAATGGTAAACTTAACAGTTCTACAAAGTGCTTTACACTGTGTCTTATTCACCCATTCACACACACACTCACACACCAAAGGTAGCAGAGCTGCCATGCAAGGCGCTAACTTGCCATCGGGAGCAACTTGGGGTTCAGTGTCTTCCCCAAGGACACTTCGGTATGTGGAGTCACGTGGGGCGGGAATCGAACCGCCAGCCCTACGATTAGTGGACAACCCGCTCTACCACCTGATCCACAGCCGCCCACATAGTAGTATCTTCTTGTATCAGATGTTGGTATTTTTAACAAGTTTTTAATAAGTAAATAAGCGCAGTATCACACTGGTATCCCGTACCAGTGTCAGTGTCTTTCTAATGCACTCTAATTTCTTTCTTATGTATTCTAATGTAATCTTCTGGTTCTGGCTACACAGGTTTTTGATATTTTCATCCCTGGACCCTTGGTACTGTGTAAGAAATATTCACATTTTCATCTCTGAAACCTCTGATTGTTTATATGAGGTCATTAAAGACTACATCAAGGTTCTACTCATTTATGTCGTTTATGTTTTGCTTAGAAAAACCTGCACACACACACACACACACACACACGCAACGTCAGCAAATCATCAAAGCAGCAACTGACTGGAAATGCATCAGCTTTGAAGACTTTCAGGATTTTTCAGTGTTGACGTCCTTGCAGGATGCTCCTCCGTCACAGTTTTTATTTTCACTGTAGCATCTCTAGATATACCTGAAAGACTTGAAAAACGCGAGGGTGTAAGTGTAGCAGCTGTATTAATCACACCCCTTTCAGGTTTAGCAATTTCATTGAAAAAAAAAAAGAAGAAAAGTTTTGACCTACTAACTATCTTCCGGGGAGAAATAAGATGTGTCAGCCACTCTCGCGTCTGTGTGACCTCAAACATCCTGCCTGAAAGAGCCACATTACAGGAAGTGAGCTCTGCACAGACAATATGAATGACATAGCCCTGCAGCACTGCGTGATTAATATTCCTCATGATATTTAACGGGTTTAATAAGAAACGTAATTCACACGTTCTCTTCCTGTCCGTTTATACTTGATGTAACTCGAAGAGAATGTAGTTTCTGCACTATCCGTGACGCCTGGAACCGGGAACGTACTTTTCCTCCTGCACATGCGAATAAAGAGAACTGTTGGTTGATAGATAAAATGCGCACACATGTTCAGGGTCTTCAGGCTCTCTGCAGGGAATCTACAGCATTTAAAGTACTCGCAGAACAGGAGTGCACAATGAGCAGATGCAGGTGCGCGCCATAAAAGTTCAGGGAGGGAGGATAAATGGTCAGGATTACAGGAAGATGACCTCCGAGCAGGATCGACGATTATAAAGCAGGCGCTTGTTAAGGTTCATTAAAGCAGCTTTCTGTGATGTGGTC